>NC_087222.1:20873019-20960519 GCF_015104395.2 Macrobrachium nipponense
ACATTCGCCTAGCTAACTAGCACACTAAAGTAAAAGAAAAAATTACTAGAGGGAGATAGAAACCATAGATGACTGGGTCATTATGATAGTAGGAGACAAAGTCAAAACTAACCTTAAACCTAATTAAAGTGCACACTTGAATAATTGATAAACATACATTAAGACTATGGAAAAATAAATATCATCCCATTAACAACAATTAACTAATGTTCCACTTATCCAATGGTTCATGAACGTCGTCTCTCTTGGCATCACTCAGTGTCGTCTCCAACGGTAAATTCCAGTAGTGCCACAAAGTAGGAGACACCAAACCCAAATCGTCTCTATAGGTGAGAATAATTATGACAAACACACAGGGTCTGCGATCTTAACCTTTTCTCTGCCCCTGGGAGGCCCCTTAACGATTCCAGAAGTTCAGCAGCTGAGGGCAAGGGCAACGACGGGCGAGGTTCACCTTCAAAAGTACGTATGGCAAGGAAGGGCATCACACAACCACGAAGTATACGCCTTGCAAAGGAAGGGCATCACATGATCCCTTATACGAACTGAAGGGACACCGGCAAAAGTACTGTTCAAAGGTGATGGCAAAGATGCCACCAGCTGCAAAACGTCGAGGGCATCTTCAGAATATTCGTGCAAACTGCCATAAACCGTCAGAAAATATGGGAGCTAAATCCTCTCTGTGAGGGAGCCGTTAACTGCCGTTTCATCACTCCAAAAGGTCCCCAAATCACCAGTGGAGATGAAAAGAAAACAGGTGACAAACAGCCGAAACACCATCAAACACGAAAAGATAAAGACACTTACATGAGTGACATACCAATTAAAACTACAACTACCCCAAGTCCAGCCTTCAAAAGACAAAGTAAACAAAACTGGACAAAAACAAACAGAACTTACTTAATGTGCGAAGTCAAATTAGTTAACTCCATTACAATATATATATATATATATATATATATATAGATATATATATATATTATATATATATATATGTATGAGTATGTATGTATGTATATATGTATATCTATTCCCAGGGGAGGAGAACCAACCAGTCAGTTCAGAGAATTTCCCAGACTCCCCCAGCCAATATGTAACTCTCCTATATAAAGAACCAAAGTTTGTATTCATGTAGGAACAATTAACAAATTCTTAAGTAATTTGTATTTTTCTTAACATACAAACCTGAAAGTCTTTACATTTGTAGCCCACTGCAGCCACCCATCATTCTGGTATCTAATCCAAAAGGCAAATAGGAGTGCAGGGTGATGAGTTGCCACAGCTTTCCCCCCCTACCATGTAGTTAATGACTGTTTCTGAAAGTTTGACAGACGGTCCAACTTTTGTCTTCAGGCTAAACCCCTAAGTAAAGAACTTCAGGTTTGTATGTTTGGAAATATACCAATTACTTTAATAAAGCAGTCGATTCCAGAGCTGCTGACTCCTGCCGCAAGAGGGCAACTTCCTCTTCACTGTGATCTCCATGAGGACACATAGAAATGCTTCTGACAAAGAAGAGGAGAGGGAAGTATTGTGTCCGAGCAGCTAGAATGAGGAAAGTTCTCTTCCTCAGATGCCAGAGAACTCACTTGGTCTAGAACCCCTTCAGCAAGATCAGACCGCAACAGTCTCAACAAAGCTTTGGGTTCCTTGTGCAGAGGGACGATCCACAGGGGAGAGTGGACATGGTCTCTTCTCTGAGATTGTTATACTAACGAATCAGTTTCATTACCTTAGCAAAGGTCCTCTGTAGTCCTGAGGAAAAGGACCCTCAAGCCCTTCCAGGTCACAGTCCTCCCACACTACTCCCTCAGTAGGAGAGAAACCCTCATCAGAACCCCCTAATCTACTCTGCACCACTCGAGCATATGACCTTTCTGATCCTAGGACTGAACTTGGGACATAAGTACTCGCATGTGGGCTGGGATGGGAGGGCAAATGATTCCAATCTCGAGCCCCAGGCCTGTCTAACTTGTGCCTCCAGGTATAAACCCAGGACGTTGAGGGGACAGTTGACAGAGGCATAGCACTCTTCCCGGACCTGCTGGAGACCTAAGCTTATCCATGGGTCAACTTCACCTTTTTGAGACCCCAGCACTCTCTCCTTTTGGGAAGCTGTTGGTTCACTCTCTTTCACTAACCATAAGCACTCATCGATGTCACAAGAGTCTGTGGGACCCTGTGCAATGGTAGGAAAAACTTTACCAGTTCATGAATAAGACTTTTCCTCAACTGGTATTGGTGCCACAGGCCTCCGTGGAGACCCACATACATGCAACATCCATGGAAAAGCATGTAACGCTTACAGAGGAGGAAGATTCTATACTGCCCCTAGAATGTGACTTCTGGAGACCAGTCTTGGTGACCTGGGTATCTGTGGAGGCCCGTGCACCTGTTGCTCACACATCAAGGGGGTCTGGAGAACCCTGTGGTATGGTTCCAGTGTCCGTGGACATGGAAGAGCCTGCGACAGATCCCTATACCTCTCCCAAAGAAATAGGCTATATGTATGAAGGCCTACAGGTCTTATGGTAGGGAGTAGCGATCTTCTTCTTCCTCTGGTCTGCCTGTGCAACAGGACCTTTGGAAGAAGAAGGGGAGGAGGCTCTGGAACACGACGAGGATGATGACGATGATGGTGAAGTCTCTTCCTTGAGCTCTTTTTGTGTCTCGTTGGTACTTCTCCACCAAGGCTTGGAGGGGGACATACCCAGAGGAGGAGTAAGTTGGAAAAAGCATGCAGGTTAACTGGACCAAGATTGCATGCAAGACCACGGGGGCCATGGCCGTGATCATGGATTCTGTCGACATTGTAAGTGTGGCAATAGTCACAGTTACAGAGGCAGCAGTCCCAGAGGCACAGAGATGGGAGATCAACCCCCAGACTGAAGGCTCCCCAGAGATCCCTGGGAGGGCCAGAGCTCCCTAAGCTTCCCTCAACAAACCTTGTATCTCCCTCAACCCTGAAAAAGTTAGGTTAAATGAAGCTTTCTCCATTCGTTCTATGGGGATTTCTCCCCACCTGACAAATGGAGACAGCCTGAGAGTTGTCATCTTGGTCCATTGTCACTCCCTGCGGACCCTCCATCAACAGAGCAATAGGAGATCATGAAGGAGTTACTTTTCACTGGAGGGAGCAACAACAAGAGGCAGTTTCATGGGAGGAGGGAAGGAACAACAAGGATTGGCAACCCTCAGCATCACTGGAGGTGTGTCTCCCTTTGTTGACGTGTGGGAATCCTTCCTCTCGCATTTCCTTTTCTGTGCGAACTTCGTTTATTGCTCCAAAGACCAATCATGACACTCAGGACAAGGGCTCGTCTGGTTCCACTCATGCTGGCGGCAATGAGTGCATCAGCTGCGAGGATCAGCTTCATAAGAGAAGAAGGGATGGCAAGGAACATTCCCTATAACAGGGCAATGCCACATGGCATGAGACCTTCCCTCCTTAGGCTGTGATAAGTCATGGGTTTGCATAATTGCAGTCACAAATCACAAAATATATCAAACACAATATCACCAAACAATCACACAGGAAAAACTAGGATCAGTGAGTCACAGTGAGGAAAACCAATTTGCTGGACAGAGGCAAGCAAGATGCGTGCACCCAAACATATGGCCAGAAGGTAAGTGATGCATTGCCAGGTGGAAGGGTAAGAGTACCCAACCCAGTACCAGTTGAGATTAAATAGCCAGTTACCAGTTCCACTGAAGGTGTTTCCATATGTAAAGAAAGAGGGTTTGTTCGTGTAGGAACAATTTGCTATTCTGAGTTCATCCTTCAGGTGACAATACGTAGTAGTCCTGTGTTTTGAAAATGTTGTTTTATTCTTTTCTACGAAAGACCCTTGAAGATTATATTTTCCCAGGTTATGGGAAAACCTGTTTTTATTCAATACAAAGTCACTTTAATGGTAGTCGTAAATAAAAAGTACATTAAGATGTTGATACTTCAACACTTACTTGAAACTTTAAAGAGTCAGTTTTACAGAGTGTACAAAAATAAGTGTACAAAAATACAACTGGTTTGATACAAAACATTGGAGCATTTTAGCTTATCACATGCTGTAAGGTAATTCAAATAGTATTCGATACTTCACATGAGAAACATATGCAATACTGTAAAAGGTAAGAATGGAAAATGATCAAGTTGACAATACAAGGCTTCTCATGCAAAGGAATTACTTAAGGTCTCTAGTACTTACACACCAGACACACACACATACTTAGTTTCGGCACTGATCAGGTACATAAGATACATAAACCATCAATGAGACTTACATTCAGGACATGTATAACAGTCCCTGGTTTCTTTAGTCAATGGACGAAGTGAGGACTTGTGAAATAAATGTCCAAGAAGGACCTTATGTTGTAATGGTGTATGGTCATATTGATGGCAGTTTATATTTTATGAGAGACTTCCTACTATGTTGAACTATCCTACGAGACTCATATTGCGTCTGGAAGTCATCAAGATTTTTAATTACTGTTTATTTCATTGTCTGGCATCTACCAGATTCATTATTACTGTTGTTCACTCGTTTTCAATTAGTTGTGATATGCATTATGTAAGCTGTAGAGTGGATGTGCCCTATGATTATTTTTATAGGTAAACACTCTCGCATTCCTGGCATGTAAGTAAACTCTCGTTAATCCACATTTGCAAGGACTGGAGCACCCAAATACATTTAGATATAAAATATAAACCTGCAATAAAAAAAATGAATAGAAAGCCTCCAGTATGGTTGGCAACAATGCATGGGCAGAAAAATGCAACAATAACGCTGTTAACAGCCACATAGCACACTGAGAAATGGGTATTGTGAGGGTGGTAGGCTAGGGTAAGCACTTTGGGGGGAGTGGCTTTGCAAAGGAGCTTTTGCAACTGTGTTTATGGGGGGTGAGGGGTGCCAGGAGAGCTGAGTGGGGAGGAGTTTCTCTCTTCGGGAGCTTTCATGACCGTTATTGGCTCAAAAGCAAAATTGTCATGACACGTCATTTCTTTTATTACTTTAGAGTGGCTGAGTTTCATAGCTGTGTCATAGAAGTTTCAAATTCTCGTTGGCTGCTTGTGTTTGTCTCCCATTCTCACTCTCTTCCATTTCCACTTCTACAATGAATTTATGGCTGTTAAATTGTTTTATATTAAGCAAGGGCTTTTCTGAAGTTGCAATACCAATAAACTGAAAAACTTGGAACACATTACAAAATAACATATCAGTATAAACTGCCCAGTCATGTTGCATCAAAAATGTTCTTACTTATCAGTGTCTGTCTTTGCATTCACATATACTATACACCATATGTGTGTTCATTTAAGTGCTACATATAACCATCTGCATCATACTGAAGTCAATTACAATACACACTTGCTGTGTGCTTGCTTGCCATTCTCTTTTTCTCTCTGGGTTATTCTTTATTATTTATACATAATATAGTATGGCATACAAACTTTAGGAGTCCTTCCTTGATCAAAACCCCTTACAATCACCTACAACATGGGCAATCATACGTCACTTGTTGAAACCTTGGGTAAACATTTAATGCAATATGCTTAATGTTAAACACAATTATGTAAATCACAATTTATCATGGGACATTAACTCGTCATCGTATGATCATGCACAATGCAACAAAGATAGTAGTAACCAGATACTACAGATATAGATATAACTGGCTGCAGAGGAGTGATTTACATGTAATCAACAAATCAACTGAACTTTTTACAATGTAAATTTAATTGCATAGTAAAGTGCTTGAAGGTAGTAATTGTCCATACAATACAAACAAAAGACCATGTGTTGCTTTAGTTCTTGTTCATTTGTCTTCCGATCCTAACCGTTAAATTAGAATGCATTGGGGGAAACAGTTATTTCATACCCATATTATAAGTCAAAGAGACAGCAAAATGATTAAGTATTCCATTTAGATCTCATTTTCTGCTCATTCAGTCGTAACCGTTTAAAAACTACTGTACATGACATTCAGAGTAAGAACTCTAATATACATTACTTGAAAAAGTTAATATCCTTTAATGGAATGGAATTAATATAACTGCACCAATCAGTATTTTCAGTGATAACAGCAGTTGGGGAAACAGAAAACTTTGAAGTTAGTGCTGGATTACAACAGGGGTCAGCATTAACCCCATTTTTGTTTGTGCTGATCATGGATGTGATGAGTGAAGCGATCAGGAATGAAGAGCTGTGGGAATTGTTGTAAGCCGATGATCTGGTAATTACTGCTGAAAGTGAGGAGGACCAACAGAGAAGGGTTGGAAAGTGGCAGGAATCTTTAGAGAGGGGTGGCTTAAAGGTGAAGGTAAATATAACAGAGGTTTTGCTGAGCAGTAGGGAAGATAGAGACAGAATAGTAACACAAGAAAGAAGAGGTTCGATGATAAAGCATGCAAAAAAGTTTAAATACTTAGGATCTACTTTAAGCCAAGCAGGAGGATGTAAGGCTGAAGTTGACAGTAGGATAAAAGCTGCATGGGGGAAGTAAGAGAGG
This sequence comes from Macrobrachium nipponense, assembly GCF_015104395.2. Taxonomy (NCBI): domain Eukaryota; kingdom Metazoa; phylum Arthropoda; class Malacostraca; order Decapoda; family Palaemonidae; genus Macrobrachium; species Macrobrachium nipponense. The sequence goes on from NC_087222.1 coordinate 20,879,530, forward strand.
TAGCTGGAGTGGCATGTGATAAGAAAATGCCAATCAAGCTAAAAGTCAAGATATAGCTTGAGAGAACAGAGATTATAATGTTGAGGTGGATTATGGGAATATCGCTCGCTGCATGAGAGATTGGAAAATGATGAAATAGAAGAAGGGCAGGCTTAGTAAAGATTACAGAGGTGATTAGAAAGTCATGATTGAGATGGTACGGGCCATGTGTTGAGGATGGATGACAAGGAGGGAGTAAAGAGGGCTTGAGAGGAACTTGTTAGAGGAAGAAGAACAAGAGGGAGACAGAGAATGAGATGGTGAGATAAAGTGAAGGAAGATATGGAGAGAAATGGTTTGGTGGAGGCTTAGGGATAATGCTGGGAAAGTAGAAGAATCAATATCAGTCAATATGGTGCAATACATATTTAAAGTTATTTCAAGCAATAATATATGATAGCCTAGTTCTAGTAGCCTAAGATGTTTTGGAAGGTGCACATTTTTTTATGCCACACCAAATAAATAACAGTAATGCTCTAATACATCTTTAATATGATTTGAATTAAATACTTCTTGTTAGATTTTCAATTAATGTGGAGGTAACAAAATGCAGTACAAAATAGCAGCTACTTTCTAACAAATAAGCTTGTGTTGACGTACATGCGCTTGTAAATACATGTACGAGGTCCATTCAAAAAGTATCTGACCTTGGTTCATAAAAGGACAAATAATTCACCAATCAGCAAATTAGTTTTGTGGGAGTTGACAGCAATCTTACTGCGCATGCGTGTAAATTTTAAAAGCTCTAGTGTGTGGCGGTACCCGCCTTTGAGGGGTAGAGTGCAGAAGTCCAGCATAAGCTCGTCGGATTATCATCCTTACACAACATGTCGGAGCGCATCGAGCAGCGCTACTGCATTAAGTTCTGCTACGAGCTTGGTGATACACAAGTGCAAACTATCCAGAAGATTCAGCAAGCCTTTGGCGATGAAGCCATGGGAATAACACAGATAAAGGAGTGGTATAATCGCTTCAAGCAAGGACAAACCTCAGTTGAGAGCAAGCCACGGTCAGGCAGGCCATCCACCAGCAGAAACAAAGACCCAAAAAAGCACGACAGGTTCGCAGCAATGTCAAGGTAATGTTGACATGTTTTTTTGACTCCAATGGTATTGTGCATCATGAATACGCACCAGCAGGACAAACAATTAATAAAGAGTATTATCTGGAGGTTATGCGACACCTTCGAGATGCTGTACGACAAAAACGACCGGAAATGTGGGTGGCGCGAAACTGGCAACTGCACCATGACAATGCTCCTGCTCATTCTGCCCACTTGATCCAAGCTTATCTAGCCAAAAACAACACTCCACTTGTTCGGCATCCTCCCTACTCTCCAGACATGGCACCTTGTGACTTCTGGCTGTTCCCTAAACTGAAAACAACCCTGAAAGGGAAGCGTTCTGAGTCGAGAGAGGAAATTATGAAAAAAACGACAGCAGAGCTTTACAGCATCCCAATGTCAACATTACAGAGATGTTACCAGCAGTGGCAGGACCGGTGGGAAAAGTGTGTGCACTCCCAAGGGGAGTACTTTGAAGGTGATTGAATAAAAAAATTTCAAATGTGCAATTTTTTTACTTTATGGACCAAGGTCGGATACTTTTTGAATGGACCTCGTATGCATCATGATGCTGGAAAAGAGAGATTTTCCAGGTTAGCCCCATGTAAACAGTTCTGGCAATGTGAACAGGAATGCGAGAGGGAGACAGAGTTTCAGGATAGTTTTTGTAAACATTTATTCAATTGACGGTACAGTTTGCTTTTTCATTATGTGTAGAGCACAGTAATGTATTGTTAATTAGCGCATACTGTACGGTACTGTAGTCACAATACAGGCCAAAAAATTAAGAATAAAATAATAATTTTCATATACTAATCAATTATTTGGATACTTATTTACAGTTAAAATCAGCTTATATCTTTGTGCCATTAGGTGTAATCTGCATATTACAAAATCAATAAAAGTAACACTTGGCTAACCCACTAAGACTGCCTCTGTAATCACCTGTCTCCCACCAGGTGGCCCTGGAATGTTAACGTTCTTGTCAGGATTCTTCATATCATGGATGGATGGATGGATTATGAAATTTAGGGACAAGCCCAAGCACTGGGACCTATAATGGTCATTCAGCGCTGATTCTTCATATCATGTCCTTATGCAGATGATGTGAATTAGCGATAGTACTCATTCTGACGATTTAGGGTTTATTTTACATTTTTAAGTGATTTTTTACCATATCCACAAATTTCCAATCTCCACAAGAGCCTTGAATATATATTACAGCAGATAATTGAGGGTTTACTGTAAGTGGCTACTTTCCAGTGTGAATTCTCATTTGCATTATAAGATGTTTCCTGCAATACACTTTCTCATATTTTTGTAAATGAAGGGCTTCTCTCGCTTATGTTTTTTTACTTTACAATTTACATCAGGGGTGCAATGGGCTCTGGCCTGGGGTCTATGGTTGCACCACTATGCTCCACTAGTCTTATATCCGAGGGCTCTTTTCAAGGTATTGACCGTTCCTTTGAGAGCAGCAATCTGCACCTTGTTTATACTTGGGCAACTTGGTATTGCCTGGAGATATTTTCTCAGGTTTTTCTTTATATGTCCTGTTGCCCCTACCATCACAGACATTGTTTCTATTTCCTTCAGTTACCCTGTGCTTTAGGTTGTCATATTTTATTATATACCTTTCAGCTCTATGGAAGCCAAAGTCACCGAGTACTGTCACACCTATAATCTTTGCTGTTTTTTCCTCCTTGTTCCAGATGACAGTATCAGGTCTTATAGCACCTCCTTCTATATATCTTCCTGTTGGAATTTCTTGTCATAAAAGATGATAACGGCCCTACTGGAGGTGAATGGATCTGGTTCATGCTCCCACACTTTTTCTTTCACTTCAGTTCTGTATACTTTACATATTTTCCTACTGCTGATATGTCCACCATTTTCTTGAAGCCGTCTGTCAGGAGGCCTTGATTTTGGGCTCTTATTATCAGTCTTTCTCCATCATAACCTAGATCTCGATTTCTTATCCATCTGAGTGACTCTTCTTTGTCTATGTAACTTTTTTCCAGTTCTTGAAATCTTCCTGCCCTTCCATGGTCTTTCCACCTTTCCATTCTAAGTTTCTCCTCTCTGTGACTGAATTTCTGCCTGGTCTTCCTGGCTATTGTTTTGCTGGAGTCTGTTCAGTACCCTCTTTGTCTTCTAGCAGATCTCCTGCGAAGCTCTTAGCCTGTGGTGTTGGGCAACCTTTTTGATGTTTTCATCCTCAGAGCTTTTTAAGTACTATCCTTGACTTATTATTGCTGCTCTGTAGGCCTGGTTGATCTCAGGCAGGCCTAATCCATATTCTCTGTGAGGGAGAGATATTATGTCCATACACTGGTGTCTGTATGTGACTTTATGTAGGGTGAGAATCTTCCTAGCTTCAATCTCCATCTTGTCTAACTCACCTTGTGGCCAGTCTGCAATGCCAAAACCATATGTCACCACTGGTATCGCCAGCTGGTTTATGGCATTGATCTTGTTCTTTCATGTTAATTCTGACTTACGAATCTTTTTTCAGCAGCTGATGTAGTATTCTTTCTTTGTCTTTTCTCTCATTCTCTTGTATTCTATATGAGTGTTTTCTTCTATTCCCAAGTACTTATATGCAGATTCCTCTGCCAGGTCTTCAACAAACATGCCTTCCTCTACCTTTATACCTTCTGATGTTATTTTCTTCCCTCTCTTTATTGTACTCTTGGCACACTTGCCCACACCAAATTCCATGCAGGTGTCATTTGAGAATTGGTGGACTGTCCTAACTTGTTCTTTCAATTTTTCTTCTGAGTCTGCAAACAACTTCAGGTCATCCATGAAGAGTAGGTGGTTCACTCTTTCATTCTCTTTTCTACTTCTGCTTTTGGTTAGGTCATAGACAGTGTTAATGCTCCTCAAGATTTTACTAAGCGGATGTATGGTCAAGCAGAATAGAAGTGGTGAGAGGCTGTCACCCTGGAATATTCCTCTTTGGATCTTTATGTCTGGAATTACTATCTGGCCCTCAGAGTGTTTTAGACAGAGAGTGGTCTTCCACTTACTCATCTGTGCTGCCAAGAAAGATCTTATTTCCTCATTGATGTTGTCTAATTCCATAGATTTGAATATCCAGGTGCACAGCACGGTGTCAAATGCCATTTTGTAATCTATCCAAGCCATATCAAGATTCCTTTGTCTTTTCTTACAATCTTCTAATATTGTTTTGTTTATTAGCAGTTGATCTTTAGTGTCTAGTTTGTTTTTTGTGCATCCCTTTTGTTCTTTTTCCATATATTTGCCTTGATCTAGATGTTCATAGATTTCGTCTGCAATGACTCCTCTGACCCATTTGTAGGTTGTTCATAGTCAGCAGATGGCCCTATATTTGTTAGGGAGCTCAGTCTCGGAGCTTTTAGGGAGAAGGTTGGTATTTCTTGTGGTGAGCCACTCTGATGATTCTTCTTCTCCTCTTACTATTCTTGAAAAGGCTTGTGCATAAGTGTGGTGTAGTTCTATGATCTTTTTTAGCCAGAAATTTGAGACCTTGCCTATTCCTAGCGTCTTGAAATTACTGTATTCTTTTAGTTTTGTTACTTTTTCTATGGTGAAGCTTATTGGTGACATTTGCTGTTTCTGGCTGTTTTGCCTAATGGTGTCAATCCATGAATTCTCTTTGTGTTGTCTAGGGTCTTCAAACAGTGGCTTCCAAAATCTCTCTAGGTCTTCCTTGCTCTGTGGTGTTCGTACCTCAACTGTTTCTTTCGTCATCTTCCTATACAATCTTTGGATTTGCACCAAACTGCCTATTTATCTGTTTTACTTTTATCTCCTGTTATTTGTTTCCTATTTGTGAAGCTAGAGCCTTTATATTGGCTTGGTGATCTGCCAATTTTCCACTCGTTTGTTCATCCCCTATTCTATATTCTTTAATTTCCTTATTTTCTTGAGCAGATTTTGTGAGTGATTTTGATCTCTCAGATAGTTGGTCATTTGAGAGATCTCTGCCTTAACTGGTTTATTTTATCATGTTGTTTCTTTTTCCTCTCCAGTATGCAATCTCATATGCCTTGTAAGATTTGATTTATTGGAAAATGCTTTCCCACATTCCTTGCATATGAATGGCTTCTCTCCAGTATGCATTCTCATATGAAGTGTAAGATGGTATTTCTGGGAAAATTGTTTCCCACATTTCTTGCACATGAATGGCTTCCCTCCAGTATGCAATCTCACATGACTCATAAGATTTGATTGACTGGAAAATGCTTTTCCACATTCGTTGCACATGAATGGCTTCTCTCCACTATGCATTCTCATATGAAGTGTAAGATGTGATTTCTGAGAAAATGCTTTCCCACATTCGTTGCACATGAATGGCTTCTCTCCACTATGTATTCTCATATGAAGTGTAAGATGTGATTTCTGAGAAAATGCTTTCCCACATTCTTTGCATATGAATGGAGTCTCTCCACTGTGGATTCTAATATGAATTGTAAGATGCTCTTTCCTGGGAAATGCTTTCCCACATTCCTTGCATATGAATTGCTTCTCTCCTGTATGGCTTCTCATATGAGCTGTAAGAGCTGATTTATTGGAAAATGCTTTCACACATTCCTTGCACATAAATGGCTTCTCTCCAGTATGGATTCTCATATGAACTATAAGATTATGTTTCAAGGAAAATGCTTTCCCACAGTCATTGCATATGAATTTCTCTCTGGTAGGATTTGTGATATCACTTGTAAGATTTGTTTTCTTGTACAATGCTTTTTCACAGTCAGTTGATCTGAAAGGCTTCTCTCCATTGTGACTATTCCCTCTTTCTTGTTTTACTTCCTTTTTGCAAGTTTGTGGATGTTTTTCATTCACTGTTGAATTCATTTCATATGAATATTCATCATCTTCATTAGACTCACAGAATTCCTCTGGCTCTATTTTGATGTCCATCAATGGATCCAGAGACAAAAAGTCTTCATCACTGGTTCCACTAAAGGCAGCCAAGTTGCTGTTTTCTTGATTTATGGAAGGTAGTGATAATGCACCTTCAGTTTCACTTTTCAAAGGAAATTCTAAAGAATGTTCTGGATTCATTTTAGCCTTATGTCCTGTCCTGTTCTGTAATGACAATATGCTCAATTCACAACTCTATCACAGAATTCTCTACAAATAATAACTCAATAAATCTGTTAAAAAGGAAATTCAATATCTTGAAGGACTATAACCAGATTTCACTGCTGATGTATGAATCTAATATTCAAAACAACTTTTACTTATTGTTTAAATTTGTTAAATACATGTACAATAATTCACTGTTGTCTCAAACACTTTAAGAGTTGCTATTGGTAGTGTTCCATGTAGTACCGTTAAACAACATGCATTTTCCCAAAATCCTGATGCAAATCAAAACTGACGAAGGAAGGAAGATTCTTCTGAGGGAAAATCTGAAATCAAAGAATGTAACACAGAGTTAGGAAACATAATGCCAGAACTGAAGCAACAAATGAATAAATCAAATTCAATTCAGGTTCTCATAAAGGTCTCAGGCCGATTAACAAAGCGTGCATTTGATAGTTCTATCCAAACATGAATACAATCCTACCAAACGTTGTCCAGACACAGCATCAAAACATTCCTGAGGCAACAATGCAACAACAGATTAACAGTTAATATTGACGCCCACCACCTCACATCTGTAAACCTTCTTAGCTTGACATTACAATATAAATTACTTATGAACATATCTTATTAACAAATCAAAGGCCAAGAATAGAAAATGCAAGAGACCAGCATAAGAGTTTTGTGGGGTAACAGCAGGAAGGGTACAGTACACAGCAAATGCTTAATTATATGTGATCCAGCTATACATAACACCATATTATCCACAGATGCGGTAGATAATAATAAGAAAAATAGTAAGGGTAAATTGAGTAGTAATTTGAAGAGAGAAGAAAGTTTTCAAATTAGTTTCACTGATTGTTATTGTGGATACAATGCATGAGTAGCCATTATGACCAGCCACACTGATGACGGTCTTGGAAGGTATGTGCTGCTACATTTCTTCAAATATGACATTGTTTTCAGAACTAAACGAACCAGAGCTTTTTATGAAGGAGTATCTTTCAATTCATGTTGGAAATGGGTTAAATGGTGGTTAAAAAGAGTGAGTAAGGGAATTCCCCTCACTCATATGCCATCACCGAACACTTCTTGTTTTGGCCTGATGAACAAAGAGGGGTGGCTTTGATGGTAGATGATATAAGGTTTTGGTTTGCATACCTATCAAAATTTCATATTACAGCATTTCCTCGATTAGTGTATCTGCATATGCATGGCTTGTGACTTGGCAATATATTTACATTTAACTCCAGCCCTACCAAAATCTACATGAATGTATACATACATAAATAAAATGAATACATTAAAAACCCTTTTTGGTTTTTCATGCTGCAAAAGTGGAATTATTACAATTTTTTAAAGTACTTTGTATTTTTCCTAATATACAAACCTGAAGGTCTTTACATATAGCTATAATTGCAGTGCAAGCTGGGAAAACAGCTGTTTAACTTTAAATAAAGTAGTAAACTATCAACGGTAGGGTGGGAGTCCCGCCCACTCCTATATCCTTATGCTTCACTTTAACCTTTTGGCTCAGGTAGTAGAATGAGGGGTGGCTCTAGGTGGGCAATGTTTATAGATTGTTCTTAACAAATAGAATCCTACGGTCTTTATATATGGAGAATTACTTGTTGGTGGAAGGATTCTGAGTAAATCTCTGAAGTGACTGGTACCTCAATTCACCAGGGCCTCCTTCCTAGTCATATAGAGCAGAGGAAGGAGTCCCGTGTATCTGACATGTTGAGCTTATGTGAGGTCAGCTCTCAGACTTCTGGGCCTTTCGAATTAATGGGCATGTAATGTATAGCTTCATTGATTCAAAAAGGTTTTGGAGGAACCTATAGTGTTTCGCTTTATTGTCAGTCCCTCTCTCCCTTTGCTAGAGAGAGGGGATGGACAATCATCTATTAATCTACAGACTTCTAGATTATAGACAGGGCACAGTACTTAGTTATGTAGCTCACCTGCATCGCATGTAACGGTTTGCCAACCTTCCCTCTGCCCTACAGGTGAGGAAGGGTATAAAAAGTGAAAGGGAGGAGGAGGCCAGTCACTCACTCACACTCTCTCTTTGTAACTCAGAACACCTTAGGCGAGATGCTACCTGTCCCTCTAGGGGAGCTGGGTGATTTATACACAACTTGTTAAGCAGACACCACAGGAAGGAAAAGGTGTCCATGGACCCATGGGCAACGTCCCGAAGGTAGAAGGATGTGAATGTGGTATTTCATGAACACACTCCCACCCTTAGTACTATCAGAACCGACAGGTTCTTCCAGAATGCGAGGGACAGACCATGCCCCCAACCCTCTAAGCTCTTACTCAGAAAGTACTCTTATCTACCTTGTCAGAAGTAGACTATGCTCCCTTGATTTTCTCACAACTCCAGAAAGAAACCATTTTCTTGGACACCTCTTCCTCGGTCAAGCCAGTACTAACAAAGCGTCATCGACATTGAGGACGATGTCAAAACCTCTTTAGATAGCACCACAACACTCGAACTGGACACAGTAGCATATTGTCTTGATCACTACCAGCAAAGTCCTCTATGATGGGGATAAAAAAGAACTTGAATCTAGTGTCAGGGACTGACGGATTCTGAGTCTTTGCTACGATTTCTGGGATAAACTGGACCAGGGGTTCTCAAAGTGGTCGATATCGACCCCCAAGGGTCAATAGGATCAGGTCGATGAATAGTCAGGGGGTCAATAGGGTCGATGAATAACTAACGGGTCAGTGAATTAAATTACATAAACTCAAATATCTAAAGTTCTGAATATATTTTCTTACTAGGTGTTATATTTTTCTCATACTGCATGTCAAGTACTAAACTAATAATTCTCAAATTGGATTTGACATTGGCGTTTTTTCTTTTCTTGAATTATTTAATGCTAGTCTAGGGGGTCGATAGAAAAATTAAAACTTCATTGGGGTCGAGGAGTTAAGGAGTTTGAGAACCCCTGAGCTAGAGCGTGACAGATCCTCATCCCTTCTAGTGTTCAACATCGAAGGAAAGTCCATGATGTTCACAAAATCTCTTTGCAAATGCCAGGGTAAGCAAGAACACAATCTTGAAGGTCAGATCCCTGTCTGACGACTCTTGTAAAGGCTAGGGTGCACAAGTCAGGTTCCGTAATGCAAGAGTCACATCCCACTCAATGGGACTGAATTCCATGGGAGGGCAAAACTGTTTGAAGCTTCTCAACAGCATGGAGATCTCCACAAGAAAGAGAAATCGAAACTCTTTAAGCAAAGGATTAATCCAAGGGCAACTCTGTAGCTCCTGACAGCTGTGACAGCGAAGAAAGACAAGAACGTCTGCTACCTGCTGAAGAGGAGATCCTACCAGAGAGATATCCCATCAATGACACCAATCACAGAAGACGACCCATTTCCCCTAGTACACAGCCGCTGAAGATTTACAAAGGTATCTAGAAATCTTGGTCATTGTGTGATGAGAAAAAACCTCTAGCTCACAGGAGATGGTGGATAGTCTCCAGGCATGAAGTGACAGTTCTCTCACAGCCTGGCAATACCTCTCTGAGCGGCTGGTACAGCAGGTTGTGCCAAGGGGGAATCTCTCTTGGTACCCAGGAAAGTAGAGCTAGCAGGTCCAGATACCACTCGGCATGTGGCCACTTGGGAGCTAGCAGGGTCATCCTGAGATTAGGGGTGATCATGACCCTGTTGAACACCCAATGAATCAGACAAAATGGAGGAAAAGTGTAACCCTTGGAGATTGTCCCATGGGTGCTGTAAAGCCTCTCCTATTACTGCCCCTGGCACAAAAGAACAGAACACCAGGAGCTTTACATTGTGCCAGGTTGCAAAGAGGCCCTATGTCTGGACCCTGGCAATGGAGCACATCTGCCGCTCTGTTCTGGTTCCCCAGGATTTACCTGACTGACAGATCTACTGAGTGTGCTGCTGCTCACTTGCGAACCTGCACCACCAACATGTGTAGCAGAAGGGAATTTAATTCGTCTGCTTGTTGACCTGCACCAATACTGTACAGTTCTATTGTTGATATACCACCTTGAGATCCAGAATATTGATGTGAAGGTGTACGAAACCAACTACAAAAGTTGTTTGCGAAATAGTTCAAATTCTTTTTCCAGGAAATCTGGGGAACAAATTCGTAAGGCTCTTAAGGGGGCCGGCCGGCTAATGCCGTTTTTTAACGACGGGACTTTGACATTCATACCACTTAATAAGGTGACTTGGGACATCTCCAAACCGCATATGATTTTCGCCTCTGACCTTCGGTTTTGTGACGCCAGGGCAATTTATCCCGAAAATAACCATTTTTCAAATTCTATCTCCTCCCTTGATATTTAATATTAAGACCTGCCATTACTACCATATATAGACCTGATGTAGACCTCCAATCAAATGGAGAGTTTTTTTTCTAAAAGTCATTTTTTAGTTAATATGAATTTTTCAATATGGTAAAAAAATAAACCCTATAAATCATGAGAAAAAATTTATAAAAAAAATATGAAACAAAAATGGGAAAAAAGGGCTTTATTTGATTGTTCTCTAATGTCTTTCTGAGTTATATACCAAATTCCAATGTTATAGCTTTAAAACTAATTGAGGAGATAGATTTTGAAGGTCAATAAGTATAGTTTTGAGATACGGGCGTTCAATGTTTTCCTTCGTATTTCTATAAAGACAATGTTAATAAATAATGATTATTATGAATATATATTTCTTTTTTGTGACTTCCAATTTGTTTCAAAATTAAGACAAATGATTGAATATTACGATACAGTAAGAGTTTTAGATTAGAATTGCAGATTTCGACCATTTCGGACGAGTTAAATTTGACCGAATGTCGAAATTTTTATATATATATTTTTTTTATATGCACATATTTCGGAGATGGAAAAAGCTACAACCTTCAATTATTTTTATTGTATTCTTCATGAATTTGCGCACATTTTGATATATGAAACTCTATAAAAAGGCTAATATGAAAAGGAGCAAATATTAGGATAATGCGATGTACGTATTTCGGAGACTTGCGGCCGCGAATCGGCGCGCGGAGTGAAGGTAAATATATTTTTCAAAAATTCACCATAAATCACAATATTGTTTTAGAGACTTCAAATTTGTTTCAAAATGAAGAAAAATGACGGAATATTACTAGGCCGTAAGAGTTTTAGCTTACAATTGCGTTTTTCAACTATTTCGATAGAGTCAAATTTGACCGAACCTGGTTTTTTTTCTATTTATCGTGATTTATATGCAAATATTTCGAAAAAAGAGAAAAGCTACAACCTTCAATCATTTTTAGTTGTATTCTACATGAAATTGCGCACATTTTCATAAATAAAACTTTTTGTAACAGCTAATTTTAAATGGTGCAAACATTTCGACAATCGCACAAAAAAATTCTGATTTTTTCGGAAGAGTTACCGCGCGAACGTAAGGAAAATGTTTTTTTTTTTTTTTCATAAATTCACCATAAATCGAAATATTGTGCTAGAGACTTCCAAGTCATTGCAAAATGAAGGTAAATGATTGAATATTACTAGAATATAAGAGTTTTAGCTTACAATTGCGTTTTTCGACCATTTCGGTAGAGTCAAAGTTGACCGAAAGTTGAAATTTTTGCACAACGTTATTTATATGAAAATATTTCGAAACTGATAAAAGCTACAACCATGGGTTGTTTTTAGTTGTATTGTGCATGAAATTGCGCACATTTCCATATATAAAACTTTATGTAACGGCAAATTTAAAAGGGTGCAAACATTAGGACAATCGCACGAAAAAATTTATCGGAAGAGTTATCGCACGAACGTGAGGAAAAAGTTTTTTCATAAATTAACCATAAATCGAAATATTGTGCTAGAGACGTCCAATTTGTTGTAAAATGAAGGCAAATGATTGAATATTATTATAATATAAGAATTTTAGCTTACAATTGCGTTCTCGACCATTTCTGTAGAGTCAAAGTTGACCGAAGGTTGAAATTTTTGCACTTATCGTTATTTATATGAAAATATTTCAAAACTGATAAAAGCTACAATCATGAGTATTTTTTTGTTGTATTTTACATGAAATTGCGCACATTTTCATATATAATACTTCATGTAAAGGATAATTTAAAATGGTGCAAAAATTATGTCAAAGTGACGAAATAATTTCCGAGATGTCACTGATACTTTTTAGTGCGATAAGAAAGAAATTCGCGCTTGCGCGCCTGCGTAGCGATTGTAAACAAAACAACGCCTTGATCCGTGAACTCCCAGCATCCCCCAAGGCGCGTGATACAAAAGTTTTTGGCTGGTAGGCCTATAAGTATTTTTCCGCGAATTTTTAAAAAAACTTTTTTGAGCCGACGTATGATACGTCCAATCGGCATACGGGAGACATTTTGACACGACGTTTAATACGTCCAATCGGCGTAAGAGGGTTAATAAACCAAAACTATTTTATTTGTCATAATTTAATCAAAAATGATGATCCCTTTGCTCATATATCGTAGCCTGGGGCACTGCTTGAGGCAAGATAGGGCACTCCTTCCTACGTAACTCTCTCTCTCTCCCCTTCACTAACTCGGCTTATTACAGCGAATTTTCTTCTGTATGTTAGCAAGATGTTTTCCTTGTATTTTCCTCTTTGGCATGATGACATTCTTGCCGAAACAAAGATAAACAAACGTAAATGCAAGAGAATGTCAGTGGTGAAACTCGGTGTACTCTCTTTTTACAAAGACAATTCAATTAATCATGATTATTATGAATTTCCTATTCCATTTTGGGTATTAAAAAACCAAAACTATGTTATTTATCATGAATGAAGATCTCTTTGCTCAAAGATTGTGTACTGTCAGGCAAGAAGGGGACGTTACTAGGCAACCCTCCCCTCTCTCTTCACTAACACGGCGTATATTATGATATTCTGTAATAATACTTGAGCGATTTTTCTTCGTCTGTATGTTAGCGAGATGTTTTCCTTGTCTTTTCCTCATTAGCATGATGAACTTCTTGCCGAAACATACATAAACATACGTAAAAGCAAGCGAATGTCACGAGGTGAAACTCGAACATATAATCTACTTGAAGTCTGTGGTCGTACTGATTCATGGTTGAACCAGATACTCGCTTCTGCGAGCCACGGAATCTCTACAGATGCCATTTCTCACAATTTCTTTGACAATAATTATCAAAATTTAAGATAACAGAAGAAATATTGCATTTTCTTGTACGGGTGAATGTTTTAGGCTTATTGAGTTATGTTTACTAATTACCCTGTAACTACGAAAGTAAGAGGAATTTTGACGAAATATTTCGTATACGTATTCTCAATTGCCATATGAAGCTCCATGAATTTTTTCATGACTTTGCATTTTTCGCCCTATACCACCATATATAGGGGTTCTGGCCGGCCCCCTTAAGAATATTGCTTTCAAGATAGGTGTATATAATTTATAGCAGCAACTGCCGGTACAAGAGTCAAATGATGGAATCAGCCTTAATAAAAGAGAGGCAGGTAATGAACATCTCAAAAGGAGCATGGGTTTCAGAAGTGATCGACAAGGTTTTCATTCAACCAACGCTTAAGAAGATTAAAGGAAGATTATCAGGGGGGGTGACCTAAATCGGCTTACCTGTGGATGGATCTCTTGGTATAAATACCACCTTTTCTGTAAACTTTTCTCCTTCATATACCTGAAGAGAGAGACAGCAGTCTCTGAAATATAGTACTTTTCTCTCTATACTTTGGTGTTTTTTATGGGCTCCTTTTATTAGATGGAATTCTGTTGTAACAGAACATTTTTACCATATATATATATATACATATGTATAATATATATATATATATATATATATATATATATATAGTAAAATATATATATATATATATGATATATATAAATATATGTTTTTTTTTTTTTTTTTTTAATATAATTATAAATATTATATAATATTTATATTATATTTAATATAATATATATATATATATATATATATTACATATATATATATATATATATATATATATATATATTATATATAGATATATATATATATATATACTATATATATATGATATATATATATATAATATATATAATATATAGTATATATATATATATATATATATATATATATATCATATATATATATATATATATATATATATAGATATATATATATATATATAATATATATATATATATATATATATATATATATATATATACATATATATATATATATATATATATATATATATATATATATATACTATATATATATATATCTTATATATAATATATATATATATATATACACAATTTAGCATGAAGGCACACATGCTTGAGAATATCCTTATATCACGGTAGAAGGTGAGTGAATACTGGAGACTTGGAACAAAGACTTTTGCAGTTTATTCTACATTTTCAAGTTCACACTGAATATAAAAGAAGATGACAGAACTTTATATACAAAAAACAAAAATAGGGGCCGGGTTACAGTTTGTTATTCTGGGTGGTGTGTTCTTTAAGCAAATGAGACAAGGAAAGAGGCTAAAGGGACAATCCAGGATGGAGATTTAAATTCGTTGTTGACGTGGCTTCAATGAAAACGGACTCCAATAGATTCCTTTTACATTGATCTTTGACCCTGTAAATTATTGAGGAATTATCCCAGTTAATAGCATGGCCTGTCTTAAGCCAATGATCCAAAATGCCATTATCGTTAAGCTTCTTGATACAGCATATATGTACTGAGAACATCTTACCTTTAGATCTTACAATCTTTGCCCTACATAAATTTTATTACATTCTTTACAAGGAATACTGTATACAATATTATTATATTTAAATATTAAGTTAATATCAATTGTTTTCAAAATGAGTACAGTACTTAGGATGAAATGGTACATAAAGAATATTCCTAAGTTCTTTGTTACCACTAGTTGGATTGTAATATGTTTTTTTAATTTAGTTTTACAAAGTTCCAAAAAATATTGGGGTAACATAATGAATTTCCTATTTTATCAACGATTTTAAACTCATCTTCCAAAAATTCAGGACTACAAATTCTGAAAGTTCTAATGTACAGACTTGAAAATATTTGTTTAGCATGGTTGGAGTATAAATGGATATATGACAAACTATTAGTGGGTTTCCTATATACTTTAAAGCAAAAACTGGTGTTATTTCTAACAATTAAGACATCCGAAAATGTTTTACAATTATTTTCTACCTATTCTATAAAGACTTTTCTAGATGGTACAAGATTATTAATTGTATGCAAGAAGTCAGGAATACTCACATTTTCTTTTTCAATACAAAAACAGTCATCTACATATTTAACACAAAACACCGAAGACAATAAATTTCTTGGAATAAGTCTAGACTCAAAAAACTCCATGTAAACATTAGACAAAAGTGGCGAAAGAGGGTTACCCATAACCATACCAAATATTTGTTTATAAATATTACCTGTAAGAGTGAACTTGCAATTCTTTTTATACAACTGGAACTTTAGTAAATAAAGATGTTACATCAAAACTGGTTAATTTGTCAGAACTGGATAATTCAATATGGGCGAGTCTAGTACAGAAATCATATAATGTACTGTTTTATTACTTTTCACCCTTAAATTAACTTTTGAACACATTAATAATGGGAAAAAATTTGAAAAGTGGGACTTTCTGGGTTGACAGGAACGAATTATCCTGATTCCTCTTATTTCTTATGGGGATATTTGTTTCATATATTCCGAACATATTGTATTTCAAACAACCTTCTGGAATGAATTAAGCTTGAAGTCTGAGGTACTACTGTATCTATTGTTAGGAGTAAAACAAAATTCTGGCTGCCATCTTTCTTTTAGTTAGAGTTAGGAAAATCTTTAGGGAACTGCATGCCAACATTTAATTTAGCCTGTGAGACAGAGACAAATAAACTATCATTTAGCTTGTTTTTTCATTGCTACCACGTAACAGCATCAGGTAGATAGGAAGAGTAATTTGTCCAAGAGTCAGTGCCAGGCTCCGTTTGCATAGTCTATCATGGGTTAAAAAGTTCTGTATTAGTGATGGAAGTTACAATTAGCTAGGTGTGGGCAGAGGATTTTTTCCCAAGCCTCTCTCTCTCTCTTTCTCTCGATCTCTCTCTCGATTGCAGCTACCACGTGGTAGGATAATAGGAAAGTAGGCTAGAATTAGGCAAGCTGTACCCTTATAAGAAAATTACCTCCAAGAGGCAGAGACAGAAACCTGTTACCCAAGTCAGAAGAATTTTGCTTAAAGAAATGCAGTAGCATCAAAGAAAATATATTCATTTTTTGTAGTACCATAAGATAAAAGTAAATAAATCTGTAGTGAATCAAGACACAAAGCGATAACATTTTACAACACTGAAGTAGAGAAAGAAAAGGTACAAGCAACCTTATGTTTTGATCAGCGGTCATTCACCCAGACACACACCCAACCCCCAACCTGTGGGCGACCTAACCATCCGCCTGCCATTCATGGCATAGCGCTTTCTTGCCCAGAGAGGAACTCGAGCCAACCACTCAGAATCTACTTTAGCACGGGCCTAAAGAAGTCATTTGGTTGTTTGTATGAGCATTGATTCTTTCCCACGTAGAAGAGTTAACGAAATAAGATGAGGGAGAAAGGGGGGAACTTGCTTAAGCAGACGGGAGAATAGCTTTTATTTCGTGTTATTATCACTGGGTGGTTGAATCATTTTTGCAGGGAGCCATCAGGCGTCCCAATATAAATTTCTTGAAGTAAATTGTACATTTCCTAGCTCTACAAACCTGAGGTCCTTTACTTTAGGAATTACTTTCAGTGTAGGCTGGAATACAGCCGTTAAATTCTTGAACAAGACCCACCTGCCCGTATGTAAACACTCCATTTTGCCTTTCAGCCCAGGCTTCAGATTGAGGGGTGGCATGAGGTGGGCATTAATGTAAAGGACCATGGGTTTGTATAGTTAGTTAAAATACAATTTAATTTCAAAAACTGTGACTTGTTCCTAC
This sequence comes from Macrobrachium nipponense, assembly GCF_015104395.2. Classification (NCBI taxonomy): domain Eukaryota; kingdom Metazoa; phylum Arthropoda; class Malacostraca; order Decapoda; family Palaemonidae; genus Macrobrachium; species Macrobrachium nipponense. The sequence continues at coordinate 20,896,726 of NC_087222.1, forward strand.
ATGATATACAATCCCTCAGTCCATGACTTTAGGAAGACTCACTGATTGGTGGGAGGAATGTGAGTGAGCCTCCAGAACTGACTGGAGTCCAGCATACCTAGGATATTCCTCCTGGTCAGAAGAGCGAGGAGGAGTGCCCTGCCGCTGACAACTTGATCAGTGTATAGTTGCTGCATGATCAAGAGTCAGACTTCTGGGCCTTTTCGACAAAGTTGGAGGCATTAATACTTTGCATTATTGCTAGTCTCTTTTCTTCCCTTCTTAGAGGAAGGAACTGGATTGCTTCTATGATTCTAATAAGAACAATAGAAAGGAAACTCGATGTGCAAACTTACTGCATCAAAAGCCTCACCAGCAAATGTAAGTTCCAGTCCTATCCTCAACCTGAAAGAAAAGGAGTAGAAGTAAAAGGAGGGGAAGGTGGAGAGACCAGTCACTCTCGCATCCTTCTTACCTCTAGAACCGCACACCATAGGTGAGATGTAACTTGCCCTCTTGAAGGAGCCAGGTAAGCAAACAAAACTTGTGAAAATCCACCACTGGTCCAAGGAAAAGAGGTTCCAATGACCTGTGGGCAGACCCAAAGGAAGAAAGACATAAATGTGGTTGTAATGAGACCGCATCTTTCTTCTGGTCCGACATTTTTCAGAGTGATAAGTACCAAGCCATTGGCGCTGCTTGCTCTCTGAGAGATCGTACATTGGATGTGTCACACTGCAGAGGAGTTTCTCCCGATCTCAAAGGACTCTGAGGAAGACATGTCCTTAGACATTTCTGCATTGGAAGTCAGCAGTGGATAAAGGTATCAACACTAAGTGTAGGGTTTCGATCCTTTGAAGGAGTCAGACTCATCAACAGATGCCAAATGATTGCACATCCGAGACCTAGTCATGACATGACACCTATATTTTGAAGGGTGATGCTGAGAATGAACCATGCAAATTGTCCATCTTCTTTGCCAATGATGCCGAGAGATGAGATGATGATTCTCGTGAAGTATATGCACATTAGTTGAGAATGAAATGCTTTCTAGAGACTGAGGACCCTGTGATGGTAAGACAGAGAAGTTTCTCATCAGTAATTGAATCTCAATGAATGAGAAACAATACTACTTAATGAATGACTAAGGTGAATGTGAACCTATGTCTTCACAGTTGAATCGGAGAAAAGTGAACTCTCAAGATTCTGATCACAGAAAAAGTCCCGTCGATGATACCAACCAGTGAAGACAGCTCTAATCCCTGGTGTTTTAAAGAGGACTGAAAAAGTTATTCCACTATTTCATTGCTACTCGGTGAGAAAGTTGGTGCTTGCAATGAAGGTGGAGAGTCTTTTAGTAATGAAAACACAGGGATTGTACTGCCTGAAGAACTGCATTTTGTTGGTTGGATCGGGAGGAACTTTTGTATCTACTCTGGAAGCAGAGCTAGTTGGGCGGGAAACAGGTGAAGTATCTTCCATTTCCAATTTCAATTTGGGGTGAACAACGAATAATGGAACATCTTACAAATTAGAAAATACATATTAGAAGAAAAAGCTCAAATTGTCTGAAGAAAATCATTCTGTGTCATTGCAGCGGCCAGTGGGGCAGGTGTGAAGGAACAGAAGACTACAGACTTCTGTTATACTGTGGGGTAAACAGAAAGATGATAATGAGTCTAATGGGATATATATGTCTGTCTGAAAATTCTCACAACAGTAAATGTGGAGGATGAGAGGATGAGACATGGGCCTTATGCGAGAATTCCGAGCCAACCAGAGACCTAAGTCTGATGGTCTGGCAGAGATTTAGATTGGTAGTTAATCTTCAAAAAGGAGAATCATTACTAAGATGAACGGAATCGCATTCCATAATGGAATGCGTTCGGCTTAGAGGCATCGAGTGCAAAAAGATACACTCGAGAATCTGCATTTCAACTGAAATGGGAGGGAAAGAAACCCTCTTCTTTGGTGATAATGCAAATGTTGTGGTGCTGTTGGCAAACGATACCAATAGACGTCTCAAAATTAAAATCGGAAAGGTTGTCCTGAGTTTCAGGTTAATTAAGAGAAGGTATTATTTGTCTCGGTCACATACCAAAAGAATTAACTTACAGATATGCGCCTATTACTCGGACAGTGCAACTGATAACATACGCATGTCACGAGGAGAACATATTACAATTACCATCCGACTTACAACCTGCTCGACATACGACCACTCGTACTTACAACCTTACTTCAGACAGTTGACCATTGAGTTACTTGGCACTGCGCCATCTCATGAGAACTCTCATCACTCAGGCATGAGAATTCTCATCACTCAGGCAGCATCAGTTTGAGTTACCCTGCCCTATCTGCAGCATCATTTGGTATTAACTGTACTGTAGACTGAATTGCAAACCAATTTACGTAAGAATCGACTTCTGACATGCATGCAAGAACCTAACCCCATTGTAACTCAATGCCTGATTGTACGTAATATATACTATTACATAAATGATTAAAATGTATTAGTAGAAGTACATTATGGTAAAAAGATTGAAATAATGATTGTACATTACATTACAGTACTAAGTAGGCACTTTTATATAGCAAAGGTTTGATAGTATACCCTACCCAGTATGTTGGCCACTTTCTAAGGTTCGACTTACATCTATTCTGACTTACAACCAGTGGATCGGAACCAAACTTGGTTGTAAGTAGGATGGTACTTGTATTATATTTGTAGCTTCCTGTAAATCGACCTCCAGTCTAATTCTTCTTCATTCGAATGACAAGAATAAAGGGTGGAAGCAGACCTCTGTCATTCTCTAATGAAGAGAGTGAAGGAGAAGCTGTCCTGAAGGGAGACTTCTATGGTGATAATAGGACACCAAACATGACTTGTTCAAGCCGGACTGGTTTTTCCCAAAACATATCCAGAACAGACTGACGTATGTTCGGTAAGATCCTAAGATTGAATCAATAACATAGCCTCTTGATTCGAACTCTTTGGAGTAGACTTTGTAGAGTTCCTCTTATTCCCTCATTCATCCTGATGTAACCCAGAAAGTAGAGGGAAAAAAAGAGAGGAGGATTGACTGTTCTTACCCGCTCTTTTCTGAATTCTGTCAAACAAAGCATTCATTCCCTACAACAATTTCGTTCACTCAAATGCGAGTGAAAGTTGAGCAGAGTTCAATGCAGTAAAAGCTGGCAAGAAATTGCCAACACTTGCTACTCATCTATCTTCTCAGTGATCGAACCTCAAGAAGAGGACTAAACAGAGAACCTCCTCCTATCTCCTTCAGATGCCTTGTCCCAAGGGAGAGTGATATCGATCTTGGCACTTGAAGAATAGCCATTCCTGGCTTTCACAGGTGTGTTCGAGCCACCAACGTGGCTCAGTCCCTTCTCTTTCCCTGCACCACTGTCATGATGGAGAGAAGACTACCTATCACTGACTGTAGGTGTACGACCCCCCATTGGAGGCTGTACACTTGGAGAGACTTGTACACGAGTACCTGACACAGCCTCATTTCCTTGAGCCAGAGCCCTTGAAACCAGAGACAAGATAACAAACCTGGGCTTGAACTCCAGGGGCTCCCGAGACACTATATTTTCTAGGGATAGTGTCCCGGTTCCCACTCCAAAAGGAGTAGGTGAGTTGAAGAGGCAGACAACTGCTTCCTCCCTAAGGAAAGGATGCAGACTCTAAGAAGTCTCGAGGCAAGACTTCTTGGGGGTGGAGAAACTACCTTCCTCTTCTTAGGCTGTGGAAGCCTTCAATGAGGGAGGTGAGGAGTAAGATGACAAAGACGATGACCCCTGTGAAAATTTCGCTGCAACACAGGAAGGGAGGGTGATATGTCATGGCAAGGGACCGCACTGATCAAGAGCAGAGATTGCATTCGGTAGAGTTGAGCACTCAGCTCGGAAGGCTGGCTGGCCGAGCCAAGTCAAGTGAGCCGAGCAGATCACCCATAATTATGAGTGGTAATCATCAACAAACCCGACTTTTGCAAGTCAATAAGAGGGTGAGCCCTGTCTCACCCTAGTGCTATGCAACATGATGAAGCCGAGCACTCAGCACGAGCCAGAGAAACATATGGATCCAGGCGCTCGGCAAGACTCCCATTTATTGCAACAATCATTGGGAATACCCATTGCCTGAGTGTTTGGAAATTACAGAAAACCAAATCACTCTTGAGATCTGTAGAAATTCCAAGGAATTAAATCGCTTAGCGAGACTCCCGAGTTTTGTAATAACAATTATTGGGGATGTCCATTTCATCAAAGTGTTTGGAAGTCACAGAAAACCATAACAATCTAAGAATGCCAGAAATTTCAAGGAATTCGAGCATTCAGTGAGATTCGTGGCTATTGTAATAACAATAATCAGGAATTCTCATATCGTCCAAGTGTTTGCAGATCATAGAAGACCAAAACACTCGGAGAGTGCTAGAAAATCCAAAGAATTTAAGCGCTCAGCACGACACCCAAATTTCGTCAAACGATCATAGGGGAAAGGCTCCTCCTCGACTCCTGTAGAAATTGAGGAGGAACAGGCATAAAAACCAGAATATGCAACAGAGTATGCACTCGAGGCTCCCAAAATACAAGAACCCTTAGGGGAAAACAAATTGAAATCCGTCCAAAGGACAGAAAAAGCCAGGGAGAACATAGTCTCCAGGTCCTTGAATCCTAAGAAGCTAAACACCAGATGTCGCGATGGTGAGAGGTTTTTCCGTCATTGACAGAAGATCCTTCCAGCATGATGTGGACCTATATGTGATGGTACCCTAAGATCCTTCCAGGAACATAGTCCCTCAGTGCTGAATCATCCAGAGAGCACTCTGCAGGGTCCCTTCTATTCACCTCGCCCCTCCCGGTGTAACCATAGGAAGTAGAGGGAATAGGTGAGGAAGAGTGAACGCTCTCGGTCGCCTTGCTAGCAGAACTAGCCAGAGAAGCAAATCACCGGCAGCCATCAACCTGCAGTGATGGCAACAACGTGAGTCTACGAGAGAATTCTTGTCCTGGAGAAATGATTTTCTGAGGATGGTTACGAAACTCTTGCAGGGCAGGAGAAACATTTGCTACAACTCATGGTTGCCATGTCCTGGGTGTAGTCGAGTGTGCAAATGACAGGCGTGGGCCAGTACCATCCACCTACACGTCCCAGTCCTTGTTGAGGCTGAAACCTCTCAAGAGGACTGAAAGGGGGGAACCCCTACTGGTCTAACTGCATGTACGGTACCAAGTCATCACCGCGAGAGCGATCATCGGCAAGGCATGGGTCACCTGAGTGACTTACTCCTTTCTTCCACTCAGTGCCTGAGCCGTGATGGTGAGCGGACTCTGTGTCATTGACTCTAGATACACACGAATCTGTAGATTTGCATGCACTCAGGGAACCTCACGAATGAGCGCCCGACATGGATCTAGTCTTAGGGGCAGAACCTCTAGGACTAGCAACAGAAGTGTAAACTGAAGTTTGTAATTCTACAGCTCCCGACATGCTAGACCCTGGGGACAGCATGACAGTTCCTGTTCCAGAAGGAACAGGCAAGCCAACGGAAGACAGAGGGGGCAGACCCTTAGAAGTCCCATGACAAAATTTCTTAAAAGGGGGAGACCACCTTCTTCTTCGGCAGGGAGCCTTAAAGGTCGAAGGAGTGGAGGTTGAAGAAAATATGATGAATACAAATAGGAAGATGACTACACTTGACGAGCTCTCTTCCTCCTCGACTTCTCCAAATTCTGCAAAACTACTTCTACAGAATGAGGTACATTTACCAGCAGAAGTAGATTTAATAATCACAGGGCAGTTGCAAAGGTGCTGTCCAGTGATGAAACTCCAGGATAAAAGCAACAAGTGAATATGATTTCCAGCACAGGAACAGTACACACATCGAGGACCAATATCACAGCAAGAGCTAAAAAAACATTCATCTTTATTGGAAGACAGCTGAAATCAAAGTGGAGTGTTTACATCTGGGCAGGTAGGCCTACCTGTCTACCAGATGGTAGTTACTGCCTAACCCCCTTATTCAAGAATTTAATGGCCATATCCTAGCCTATGCTGATAGTAATTCCTAATGTAAAGGAAGGAGGGTTTGTATAGCCTTACTTTCAGCTCCAAGGGTTGCTTCCTCTTCCTATCTTTGGCAATTTTCTCGGCATGAGAAACGCATAGTTTCCATTTCTGCTCCTCCCTTTCCTGACACTCAGAACATGTTCTCTCCATTACACTCCTGACCCTGACATTTAGTGCATCTAGAGTGGGAATCATAAATCTCCTTAACTAGTCTAGTTTTACATACACCCATTAGCGCAAAACCTAACCCCTGATGAACTAGAATCTGACATTTTGAGAATAAATGGCAGTAAAAATAATTAAAATAGCTAAGCTAATTGAAATAAACAAAGCCACAATGAAATAGTATGTCACAGAATCACAGGTAAGTGAAAAAACCACCGATGTTACATGGAAACTGGCAGAAATCGAATTGAGGGGTTTGGCGTCATCATGCCTGTTTACTGGAAGTGGGCAGTTATTTGCCTCCTACACTAGTGATGGTGACGCACCACAAAAGTCTGAATTTTGGTCTACTGCAGTAGGGATCCTACAGCTCATTAACGGTTTGGTAAGACCCTTGAATAAAAAAGAATATCAACCACACCAGGAAGGAGCGATGTTTAGCAAAGCAAAGTGAAGCAAACGGCAAGCAGGGCCGAGGGCAGCGCGCAGCACATCCACGGCTGAAGGTAAAGTGACACTCTGCCAACTAGTAGGGTGGGACTCCCACCCGGTCATTCATTAGTTAACTGCTGTTAAAGGTCCAGCTTTGCTGAAGACAATTCCTATGATAAAGGCCGAGGGTTTGTGTATTGTGTAGGAACAACAGATTATTTGTACTTTGTGGTAAGTTAACATTCAAAACAAAAGCTCAAAGTAACAAGATGAAAGCTGCCAAAAATGTCAGTTAGTGCACTGTGAATAACTCACAGCCTGGTTCTTCAAAAATGCAATTGTGTCATTAAGTGACTCAAGATTTAATATAATTTAGGGACATTCTCTTTTATTGCAATGACTTCACTTTTATATCACTTACCTAGAGTATGTTATTGAGGAAAATTAACTCGATACGAAGAAAACGTGTTCCTTTATAGATTATCAGTGATCATTTATAACAAAACAGGTTACCTATGGCAAAGAGAAGTGATCTTCATTAACACATAGAAGTTTACTATACACAATACAGTACCAATGATATTGGACACTTAGCACTTGCAAATTCAGTGCAAATGTTAGACTAATGCAGTGATAAACCTGTGTGATTTCCATACGGTTAATGTTCTGGGTACATCCACATTAATATGAATTAAAAATGATATCTTTATAATGAAATAAGGTTTTGTCTTATCCAGTATTTATGTTGCTAAGATTTCCACATGTATGGCAGCTTTACGAAAAATTCGAGTTATGAAAGCAAATACGAAGATTTTTTGGCTGTACATACATTCGCCCGGACCACCGATAACAATTTTAAAACTTGCGCGCCGTCAACTGAGTAGACTCGCCACCAACCTCCCGCTCTCCCTTAGGTTCCTGACGCTAGTCACCGCCATAAGATCCTGCTCTCCTATTGGCCAGAATCTCTCCCATCATGCATCTACATAGCGGTATGCTTTTTCAGCCTCTCGGTAGCAGCATCGTTTCTATACGTAGCACGAATTCGTTCATTCTATACAATTTCGTTTATTAACGTAAATTCGTTAGTGATTTCGTTGTTGTACTACTTTATCGTGTTGTGTGAGAACTTTAGTACATACATATGTATACTACATAACTTGATTATGTACAGTATATACGTAGTCAACCAAGAAAGTTGAAGTTCACGGACAGAAGAGGATGCTTTCTTTGGAGACGAAGATGGAGATAATTAAAAAGTATGAAGCTGGCATGCGATTGAGTGTGATCGCCAAGGAATATGGCCGAAATCCGTTGACAATAGGCACCATCCTTAAGCAGAAGGAAGCCATTAAAGCAGTTACACCTTCCAAGGGTGTAACTATTTTGTCTAGCAAGAGGAGCCACGTCCATGACAAGATGGAAAGGCTGCTTCTTGTCTAGATAAAAGAAAAAAAAATCACTGGCGATACGATAACCGAGACGGCAATCTGCCACAAGGCCAGCGCTATTTTTGGCAATTTGATTGCCTAGGCCGAAGACGACGGAGGAGAAGGGACACTGACGCCAACCCCAGACTTCAAGGCTTCTCATGGGTGGTTCAAAAAATTCTGTAAACGGACTGGCATCCATTCGGTGGTGCAGCATGGGGAGGCGGCCAGCTGAGACACAAAAACTGCCGAAGCCTTTATTAATACGTTTGACAAGATGACCATCAACGAACGCTACAGTTCTCAGCAAGTCTTCAACTGTGATGACACTGGCCATTTTTGGAAAAAATTGCCTCGTCGGACGTACGTCACGCAGGAAGAGATGACGCTACCCGGGCATAAGCCTATGAAAGACAGGCTTACGCTCGCACTTTGTTCCAACGCCAGTGGGGATTGCAAGGTGAAGCCCCTACTTGTCTATCATTCAGAGACTCCTCGAGCCTTCAAGGCCCACAAAGTGCTTAAGGAGAATCTTCCAGTGATGTGGAGGGCTAATGCGAAAGCCTGGGTAACGAGACTTTTGTTCACGGAGTGGGTAAATCTGTGTTTCAGCCTGACAGTGAAGAAATTCTTGGAAGAGAAGCACCTCCATCTGAAATGTCTGCTGATGTTGGACAATGCTCCTGCTCACCTCCTGGCCTCGAGGAAGATATCCTAGCGGAGTATCCTTTTATCAAGGTTCTTTATCTTCTGCCTAACACCACCCCTCTCCTCCAGCCCATGGACCAGCAAGTGATATCGAACTTTAAAGAAGCTGTATACGAAACATCTTTTCAAGAGATGTTTCGACATCACGATACCACAAACCTCACCTTGCGTCAATTTTGGAAGGAGCATTTCAATGTTGTGATATGCATCCGACTCATCGATCAAGCTTGGCAGGAGGTTTCGAGGCGAACCTTGAATTCTTTGTGGAGGGAACTCTGGCCTGATGCCGTATCCACCCGAGACTTCGAGGGATTCGACGTGGGCGAAGCTGGTGCAGATTCAGAAACAGTTGAGGATCCTGAAACTGTTTCGCAACCAGATCTTGACGAGATCATTGCACTCAGCAAGTGCATGGGGCTGGTCGTCAACGAGGACGACATCAATGACCTTCTCCAGGAGCATCAAGAGGAGCTTACGACAGATGACCTGAAGGAGTTGGAGGCCATGCAACATAACATCGTTCAAGATTAGATTAGATTATAACATTTTTGGCACATAGCCAAGCGCCGGAGCCCGAGGGCCATTCAGCGCATATATATCTTAATAAAAAAAGTCACTGTCACACAAACAAACATACACACAACCGATCTAACATACAAATCATTCATTCATAAAAACCAAACAAGAAACCTAAAACAATTAAAAGAAAACTACAATTCGTAAAAAAGACCAATATTTTTTAAAAATGTCATAATTTGCTCTGCCCGAGCACCTTCACCTAAAATATCGGCAAGAGACTTATTTGCCAGCAAACAAGCTCTACGTTTGGTTTTCAAAATGAGGGCACTCCACCAAAATATGCACCACAGTCAAATCCACATGACAGGTGGAACAGCGAGGAACCTGCCTATCTGCTCCACTCGTCATTAGATACCTGTGAGTATATTTAGTGTGGCCAATACGCAATCTAGCTAAAACTATCTCAGACCTTCTATCCATCCGGCTATGAGGCCAAGGATGAACAGAAGGCCTAATCGATTTCAATTTAAGATTATTATCTAAAGTAGACCAGTGGGCCTGCCACTGGTCTCTACAATAAAATCGAATGGTACTTTTAAAATCAGATACAGGACGCCCATGTTGGAAATGTGCCTAAGCCTAGTTGCAGCCTTAGCAGCAGCGTCGGCTCGCTCATTCTCAACAATTCCAACATGGGACGGAGCCCAACAAAATCCAACAGAAAATCCTCTTCTATTAATTAAAAGATAAAACCAATCTTGTACTTCTTGCACTAAAGGATGGCAAGAGACTAGGCTTTTTGTTAGAGAAGATAAAACACTCAAAGAGTCGGTAAAAATGGTAAAAAACCTTGTTGGTACAAGAACTATAAAGATATATTTAAGAGCAGTCAAAACTGCCAGCAGTTCAGCTGTAAAAAACAGAAGAATTAGAAGGAAGTTTCTTTTTAATTATATTACCACCAGTCACTACAGAGCAACCAACACCATCAGAACCCTTCGAGCCATCAGTATATATATGATGAGAATCACCATGTTCGGAAGCATGGTCCAAGAAACTTTGCCCTCAACTGTTCACCAGAACTGTTGCTCCTGCTGTCCCTAATTGGGCAGATTTCTAGGCATGGTCTATTCCAAGGAGGAAACTTTGAAGGCGAAATTTCAGCTACTGCAGGGGGAAGTAATCCCACCTCCCTGGCAGAGCTTGCTAGTCGGACCTCAAGCGGCTTTGGAAGTCTCGGTCTATTTGGGGCTCTGTCAGTTGGTTCTCTAACGTACTTATAGTTAGGGTTTAGCTTGACGTAAGTATTCTTGATATGGCTCTCAAGCCTAATTCCTCCCTACGGATAAATAGTGGGGGAAAACCGGACTCAACATATAGGCTTTCTACTGGTGAAGTTCTATAGGCTCCCGTACAAATACGTAAAGCCATATTATGGACAACATCTAATTTCTGCAGTGTTGTCTTGCACGCACAACCATAAACTTGGCAACCATAATCAATTTTGCTTAGGCATAACACCTGGTACATCCTCAAAAGGGTAATTCGATCTGCCCCCAGTTAAAATTAGATACAACTTTAAGAATATTAAGTCGAAGTTTCACGTTACATACAACTTCATTAACATGTTGAGTAAAAGTTAATTTCTTATCAAATGTAACACATAGATACTTAATGCTATCTTCATAAGGTAAAATCGAATCGTTTAAAAACAACGTAGGGATCTCTTCCACTCTTCGTAATCGACAAAATCGTATAGCTTTGGTTTTTTCTGGTGAAAATTTGAACCCTTTAGCACTGGCCCATGATGTTGAAGCATTAATAGCAGTTCTGGTATCATGTTTGACCAAAGCTTCAACAGCTGTGGACTTACTACAGATTATTGCATAATCATCAGCAAAGGCCAGACCATGCACCCCGACAGGAACTTGTTCTAGTAGACCGTTGACAGCTACATTAAAGAGTGTTGGACTAAGAACGCTTCCCTGAGGTAACCCTTCTTCCTGAGGGAAAGCAGAAGAAATGTAAGAGCCCACTCTTACTTTCAGGTAACGTTCTGACACAAAAAATCTTTCAGACAATAGAATAAATTACCCACAACACCCCACTCTACAAGTTGCAAAAGGATACCCCCTCGCCAGGTCGTGTCGTAGGCTTTTTTCTAGGTCAAAGAACACTGCAACAGTCTGGTTTTGCACAGCAAAAGCATTCTGTATCTCCCGAGTAAGGAACATCAAAGGGTCAGAAGTACTTCTATTTTTCCTAAAGCCAAACTGCCGATTAGATAAAAGATTCTTGAATCCAAATACCACACAAGTCGAGCATTGACCATCCTCTCATAAATCTTGCTAACACAACTGGTTAGAGCAATTGGCCTATAGTTCTTAGGAAGGAAGGAATCTTTAAAAGGTTTTAAAACAGGTACAATAATCGATATCTTCCAAGACTCTGGTGAAGTTCCTGAAAGCCAAAAACTGTTTAAAATGTCTAAAAGAAATTGTTTTGTACTTCTAGGCAAATTAAAAATCATTGAGGTACAGTATCATCTTCCCCAGGAGATGTTGGGGAAGATAACGAGATTGCATGATCTAATTCTTTCATGGTGAAAGGGAGATTATACGACTCTGAATTTAAACTTACAGCAGGAACAACCGTGGTACCATCCCTAATATTCCTGAAAGCAGGAGAGTAATGTAGGGCACTAGATATATTGGAGAAATGCCTACCAAAGGTTTCTGCAACTTCTCCAGAATCAGATATGAAGAAGCCATCAATTTTCAAATAGGCAAGGGAGATGGAGAAAATTTCCCTTGTAGCTTTCGGATTCTGTTCCAGACAAACGACATAGGGGAATCATATTTTAATTCACTTATATATCTGATAAACGATTCCCTCTTTGCCTGCTTAAATATTTTCTTTTGCTTAGCAAGAGCTCTTTTATAGATAATTTGATTTACCAAGCAAGGATATCTACGATATCTCTGTAGCAAGTTCTAGTTATCTTTCGGCTCAAGGCGCATGCATCACACCAAAAAACCAAGGTACTAGAGGACGACCGAGGCTTACCAGAAGTTCGAGGAATAGACAGCATGGCACCGCACAGCAATATACTGATTAAATACTCGTAAGCGGATGTTGGGCTCTGAAATCTTTTATATCTTGATCAACTTCAGTAGATTTTTTGAATAATCCCCAGTCAGAGCCTCCCCTACCTTCCATTTTGGCAAACATGGAGATGGAATATTTTTCATAAACTTTAAGTGGGAATGGGCCAATGATCATGGGCCATGATCATTCTGGTATACTACCTACCCACTTGGTATAATCTAACTCAAGGACGAAGAGCAGATAGTGAGGTCAATGGCTGAGTCAGTATTATGAAAAACATCATGTCTTGTAGGGGAACCATCATTCATCAAAGTGATGTCATTTAAGTCGAGCAGCTGTTCTATTATTAAACCCCACCGGTCGCAGTTTGGCTCTCCCCAGAGGGTGTGCTTGGCATTAAAATCCCCCATCAAAATGAAGGGTTTAGGAAGCTGGTCTATCAATGTCTGAAGATCGTTTAATTCTAGCTGACGAGGATTACCCTGTGCATCCTGTAATCTACTTTCTAATGATGGATCTAGGTATAAAGAACAAATAGTGATCCATTTATGATTGAAAACTTGAACTGCACAAGCCTGCAACACAGTGTTCAATTGAACAACCCTATGATTAACAGACTTGCAGACTATGATGCCTGTGCCTCCCTGAGCACGTACACCTATCAGGGGTGGAGACCTATGGAATGAATAATTAAAACCCAAGTTGGGAGTGTGCTCTCCCAACTTTGTCTCCTGAAGACACATTGCAGATAGATCATGATCCCTAAACAGAACCCGAACTTGCTCTCGATTTGGTATAAAGCCACGGATGTTTTCCACTGCATGAGAGCCATTATTAGAGGAAGGCATCTTAAAATTCCCTACTAATTTAGGAATCTGTGTCCTGGTGAGAGAGATCTTTTCAGTTTTACCTGTACTATTTGACCTAGATCTAGGTGTTACAGATCTTTTAGAAGATGGGCTTTCACTTGCCCTTTCAGTTTTACTTTTGTTTTTTCTATGATTGCTGAGTGACCGTGAATGAGGCGAAGAGGGAGAAAGGGCCCTCTTCTGACGAATAAAGAGGGCCTCTATCTCCTCACCGTCATCTCCACGGTGCACTGTAATGTCAAGATCAGGTGAGGGCTCAATGTCAGGCAATAATGTCCCTGACAGAGAGAAGTCGTCAACATATTGAGACCTGGCTTGAACCCTTGAACCAACAGGGTCCCCTGGCTTGACCAGAGTCTCTGCAACATGGGAAACCCCAACAGGGGGCCCATGAGAAGCCCCACCAGGGGGGGCATGGGAAGCCCCACCAGGGGGGGCTCGGGAGGCCCCACCAGGGGGGGCACGGGAGGCCCCAACAGGGGGGGCACGGGGTACCCCACTAGAGATGTGGAAAGCCCCACCAGCAGGGCACCGGGAGCCCCACCAGAAGGGGCACCAGAAGCAGCAGTATTCAATTGATGTGCCTTCAGGCATCCGAATAGGTTTTCCTGCCCAACAGCTTTTTGGCCTGTCACTGATGTGTTCGTCAAGAGATTTTAGTAATGCATCTTGTTCTTTCTTGAATGCACTACATTTCTTATCATGGGCTCGATGTTCACCCTTACAGTTTACGCAAACTACTGGTCCAGAACATTCCTCGTGCTCAGGCTGGCCACATGATTCACAGAGTTTATTTCTGGTGCAAATGTTAGAGGAGTGTCCAAAACCAAAACATTTAAAGCACTGGAGCACTCTCGGTCTATAAGGACGAACTTTCATCATTTCACTATCAAGAATAATTTCAGATGGCAGAGATGAACTTGTAAATGTTAAAATAAGCATCGAATGAGCGGGGCACTTTAAAAACCTTCCAAACCACATCCGGACACATTTCCAAAATTTCCTCCTCATCCATTTCATGTAGATCTTCATTAAATATAACACCCTTCGCATAACTAAAATTATAGTGAGGTTTTACCTGTTTTATCATACCCTCAGGATCAGCTTCAAATTTAGAAGCATTATCGATTGAATATCTGTCTTCACATGAACTAAGAAACTATTACGCCCAAAGCGAGTTAATTCAGGACTCCCAACATTGCCGATCTTCTGGCTTACCAACCTCTTCACTTTGAAGAGGTTGCCTCTCTCACCATGATTGTGATAATTAACCACTTAGCTGGGTCTGGTGATCTGGAGGTTTTACTAATTTTACTATTATCTTTAATTTCATTTGGTGGTCTATAAATCTCAAGATGCCTAGGGACCTCTTTTGCCTCTGCGAGTCCAACACTCAATGAATCTGATCTGAACTCTCTGTAGGCTCTGTGAGCTTCAGATTCGTTATTGAAAAATACCCAAAATTCAAAAAACCCATAATTTTTGCCTAGTCTATTCCTTACTTCTTTTACTTTACCAAATTTGCAAAATTCATTAAATACAGTTTCATAATTCCAGTCTAAAGGGACTGGTTTCACATATAAAATGTTTGTAACAAGGAGGGTCCTTTGAAAAAGGCTCCAAAGTCACAATGGAGGAATTAACAGAATTTTCCTTGTCCTTATCCTTGCCTAAGTCGTCAACAGACGGTTTTAATGTCTCCATAAGACGTAGAATTTACGATTCGTCCAGGTAGCCCCCCACCCACCATGGAGCCACATTTAGAGGACAGTGTTATCCCATACAGGGCTGCCCTAGGGGTACCACCCAGATATACACCCCACCCTCAGTGCTTAAGGCGTCATGATGTCCGTCGAGATCAGACCCAGCACTAAGAGCAGGGTTTGACATCTAAACTTTCCCCTCGCTCGACCACGTTAGGTACTCGAGTTCTAGGGTGAGGGGGCATGCCAACCATCCTCACCCTCCATCAAATCCAATGAACAAGTCCAAATCATGTCCAAAACCAATCCAAGTCATCAACATAAAATCCGTGCCTTATAGAAGGAGGAAGCAGAAGGAAGAAAAGTTTTAGTAAAAGGAAAAGGGCTGACTCATTTAGTTGGATCAACAGCTGGGCACCAAGGCCCAGCAAGAAAGTAGTTCCCACCAGGCATCAGGGCCCAGCTGCTGAACCCTAAGCCCCCCATCCTCGGCAAGGCTTCAGCATCTGGGGGGAACATCGTTCAAGAAGAGTTCTCTAGCAGCGTCAAGGAGGAGGAGGACAACCCTATGACAACAGCAGAAATTAAGGATGCTCTAGCTGCTTTTCATAAGGTGCAATCACTTGTAGAAAAGAAACACCCCGAAAAGGCTTACACAGGTCGTATGCTTGCACAGTTCGATGACGTTTGCCTGAGTTGTTTCAGGTACATTGTGAAAACTAGGCAGAAGCAATCTTCCTTGGATAGTTATTTTTTAAAGAGGCCTTTAGTATGAGTAAGCAAAAAGGCAAGATCCAATTGATACTACAAAAAAACAAAGTTGAAAGTGATGAAGAAATTGAAATTTTGTAAAAAAAAAAAAAAAAAAAAAGTAAAGTATAAAAAACCTCAAAAAAAAATGTAAAAATAAAAAAAAGAAAAAAAAATTAATATGATATTGTTATTTTACAATAAGTTTTGTACATACTTACCTGGCAGACATATACTTAGCTTACGTCTCTGACGTCACGACAGAATTCAAAACTCGCGGCAAACGCGACAGGTAGGTCAGGTGATCTACCTTACCCGCCGCTGGGTGGCGGGGTAAGAACCAATGCCCCTTTCTTGCAGGATTTTTTCTCTTACACCTGTCTCCTGAGGGGAGGCTGGGCAGGCCATCAATCGTATATGTCTGCCAGGTAAGTATGTACAAAACTTTATTGTAAAATAACAATATCATTTTTATACATGAACTTTCTTGTCAGACATATACTTAGCTGATTGACACCCTTGGTGGAGGGTAAGAGACAGAAAATAACAAAGAAAAGGTAAAACAACACCTGTTGTAGAATATAAATAACCTTGGTTCTTACCTGTTTAGGCTGAAGACTTCATAGGTACTGTCTATTAGTCTGCATAGCCATTAGAGCTACAGCGAGGGCGTGACCTACAGCTGAAAAGACTCCTTGGGTCTACTAACGGGACTTGATATCCACTTACTTAGTAGAATCCAAGTCGGATCATGTCAATGGGGGTTCGCCCTCTTTTATGACAGAACCTATCCACTACCAACGCAGGGAGCTTCAAACCAAATCCGATCACCTAACCAAACTAAAGTTATTAGTACTACGAATAGAAAAAGATGCTTACCTGCATCATTTTTCATACAACCATATGAACACAATACCAAAAAACAAGGGAAAAAACTACAAAGGATATGTTCCGGCTCCCTGCCCCAGCACTGAATCCGCCGATACGTACGGGCCTAATGCGAAGCACTCGTCATACGTAATCCTGACGTCTTTAAGGTAGTGGTTGGCGAATACTGAATTACATCTCCAGAATGTAGTTTTCATCAAATTCTGAAGAGACATATTCTTATTAATGGCCAAGGAAGTGGCAATGGCTCTCACCTCATGAGCCTTGACTTTTAGGAGCTTGAAATGTTCTTCATTACAAGATCTATGTGCTTCTTTCACTAGACTTCTAATGAAAAAAGACAGCGCATTTTCAGACAATGGTCTACTGGGGTCCTTTACAGAGCACCATAGTCTGTCCTCAATGCCCTTAAGGGTTTTCTTCTTCTGAAGGTAGTATTTTAAACTCCTAACAGGGCAAAGAGTCCTTTCAGGTTCTTCCCCTACTAGGGCAGATAATCCACGAACCTCAAAGCTCCTTGGCCAAGGATTTGAGGGGTTCTCATTCTTTGCTAAAAACGAAGGAAGGAAGGAGCAAATCACTGAATCTCCTTTGAAACCTACCCTTCCTTCTAGGGCATGAATCTCACTAACCTTTTTAGCAGATGCCAAACCCATGAGAAACAGAGCCTTCCTCGTAAGATCTTTGAAGGAGGCTAACTGGGGTGGCTCAAACCTCGAGGACCTTAGGAAACGAAGAACCACGTCCAGATTCCAACTTGGAACTTTGGTTGAAGTTTTCTTGGAAGTTTCA
This sequence comes from Macrobrachium nipponense, assembly GCF_015104395.2. NCBI lineage: Eukaryota > Metazoa > Arthropoda > Malacostraca > Decapoda > Palaemonidae > Macrobrachium > Macrobrachium nipponense. The sequence goes on from NC_087222.1 coordinate 20,914,151, forward strand.
AAAGACCTTAATAGATCATGCAGATCTTTGTTATCCGAAAGATCTAAGTTCCTATGTCTGAACACTGCAGCCAGCATGCTCCGGTAGCCCTTGATGGTAGAGACAGCCAAACCGCATTTTTCTCCGAGGAAAACTAGGAAGTCTGCAATCTGAGTCACAGAGGTACTGGAAGAGGAAAACTTCAGGTTTCTGCACCACCGACTAAAGACGTCCTACTTCGATTGGTAGACTTTAAGGGTCGAAGGCCTTCTAGCTGAGGCGATAGCCTTAGCAGCTTTTGTCGAAAACCCCTTCGCTCTGACAAGACTTTTGACAGTCGAAAGCCAGTCAGATTGAGAGCGGGGAGGTTTTTGTGATACCTGTCGAAGTGGGGTTGTCTGAGCAAATCTACTCTTTGTGGAAGTGCTATTGGAAAGTCCACCAACCATTCCAGTACCTCTTTGAACCAATCTTGGGCGGGCCAGAACGGAGCTACTAGCGTCATTCTTGTCATCTCCGAGATCGCAAATTTCTTGAGGGTTTGTCCCAGTACCTTGAAGGGGGAAAGGCGTAGACATCTAGTCCTGTCCAGTCTAGGAGAAACGCATCCACTGTTACTGCCCCTGGGTCTGAGATCAGGGAGCAGTAAAGTTCTATCCTTGCGTTCCTTGCTGTTGCAAAGAGGTCGATGTGAGGTCTGCCCCATCTTCTCCACAGGTCTTGACATACTTTTGAGTGGAGGGTCCACTCTGAAGGCAGGAGTTGATTCTTCCTGCTCAGGAGATCGGCCCTGACGTTCCTTTCTCCCTGTATGAATCTGGTGAGGAGACTGATCTTCCTTGCTTGACACCACAGCAGAAGGTCCCTTGCTGTTTTGTACAGGGAGAAGGAGTGCGTCCCCCCCTGTTTTTTGATGTACGCCAAGGCTGTGGTGTTGTCCGAATTGACCTGAACTATAGCATTTCGGACGTGGGGCTCGAAGGCTTTTAATGCCATCCAAACTGCCATCAACTCTTTCTTGTTGATGTGCCAGGACACCTGTTCCCCCTTCCAGGTGCCTGACACTTCTCTTGTCCCGAGCGTCGCTCCCCAACCTGCTTCCGACGCATCGGAAAACAAACACATGGTTGGGGTTCGGCATGTACAGAGACATTCCTTCCACAAATCGGAGTGGGTCGGCCCACCACCGAAGGTCCCTCTTGATTCCCCTTGAGATCTTGAAGGAGAACTCCAGATCTAGGGAGAGACGCCTCCAGTTCTGGTAAAGGAAGAACTGTAGAGGCCTGAGATGCAACCTTCCTAGAGAAACGAATTGCTCCAGAGAGGAGAGTGTCCCCAGCAGACTCATCCACTCCCTCGCTGTGCATGCATCTTTCTCTAGGAAGGTCGTTAGTTTCTCGAAGCAACGAGCGATCCTCTCTGGCGACGGAAAAGCCTGAAAAGCCAGAGAAACTATCCGAATCCCCAGATAGATCCGCTCTTGACTGGGGATTAATTGAGACTTCTGGAAGTTCACCAGAAGCCCCAGAGAACTTGCCAATGTAAGGGTCTTTTGTAGGTCCTCCAGACATCTTTCTTGTGATTCTGCTCTGATTAGCCAGTCGTCGAGGTAGAGTGACACCCTCACTCCCTCCAAATGTAGCCACTGCCCCACGTTTTTCATTAACCCCGTGAACATTTGGGGTGCAGTCGACAGGCCGAAGCACAAGGCCCTGAATTGGAAGATCTTTCCTCCCATCATGAATCTCAGAAACTTCCGTGAAGAAGGATGGATCGGCACATGAAAGTAAGCGTCCTGAAGATCTAGTGACACCATCCAGTCCCCTGGACGAAGAGCCGCTAACACTGAGGAAGTTGTCTCCATGGCGAACTTCCTCTTTTCCACAAAGACGTTCAGGGCGCTTACATCCAAAACCGGTCTCCATCCTCCTGAGTTCTTTGGAACTAGGAATAGTCTGTTGTAAAAACCCGCAGAGCGGGGATCTTTCACTAGTTCTATAGCCTCCTTCTCTAGCATCAGATCTACTGCTAGAGAAAGGGCTTGATTCATGATGGGGTCCTTGTACCTGGCCACCAACTCCCTCGGAGTCGTCGTCAATGGTGGCCTTGATGAGAAGGGAATGAGGTATCCTTTGCTGACAATCGATAGGGACCAATTGTCTGCCCCTTTGTGGGCCCAGACGTCGGCAAATTTCAGTAGTCTGGCACCCACTGATGTCTGGAGTCCTTGAGCGCTATTTCTTCCCTCTGACTGACCTAGAGAAGGTTTTACCTCTCTTAAAAGGTCTAGTTCCTCTAGTTGAAGAAACTCTAGCAGAGGGGCCTCCTCGAAAGGGCTCCTGCCTCAGAGGAGTCTCTTTCTTGGTTTTGGGTTGGAAAACAGAACGAGGTTTCCTGGCCGACTGGGCTAACATGTCCTGAGTAGCCTTGGCTGAGAAGGCACTCGAGACATCCTGAATAATCTTCTTGGGAAAAAGAAGAGGAGAGAGTTGAGCATAAAGAAGGGAGGCTCTTTGCGCATGCAAAACTGCCTTAGTGAGAAACGGAAACAAGTATAACCGACCTCTTCTTTATCACTCCAGCTCCAAAAAGTGAAGAGACTTCACTCAAGCCGTCTCTCACTGCTTTATCCATGCAAGTGAGGACGCAGTTAAGATCTTCAGGAGACAGGGAATCCGTGGTCTGGGTCTTCTTAGCCAGAACTCCTAAAGACCAATCAAGAAAGTTAAAAACTTCCAGGACTCGGAACATTCCTTTCAGTAGGTGGTCAAGTTCGTTCATCCCCCACGTAGTCTTGGCAGACAGGAGGGCGGATCGACGAGCGGAATCCACCAGTGAAGAGAAGTCCGAGTCCGCAGACGAAGGGAGAGCGAGGCCCAAGGGTTCCCCCGATTCATACCAGAAGCCTAATCTGCCAGTCAGCTTAGACGGAGGGAAAGAAAACACAGTCTTCCCTTTCTCTTCCTTAGCAAGGAGCCATTCCCCAAAACCTCTAAGCACCTTTTTCATGGAAATTGTAGGCTTCATCCTTACACAAGATGAAACCTTCAAAGTCTTCGATGTGGAGAATAAAGAGAGAGGCGAAGGAGGAGCCACAGGAGAAAGGATATCTCCGAATTCTTGAAGGAGCAAATCTGTTAACCTCTTATACAAGGAAACAGAGGAGTCTTTGGGTCCTTCTTCTTCCGAGGGATCCTGTTCTTCTTCCTTCCGCGGGATCCTGTTCTTCCTCTGCTGAAGAACCATCATGATCCTTAAGAGGCGCGGCTATCCTTAGAAAAGTCTCTTGAAGAAGTTTGACGTTTGACTCTTGGAGACAAAACTTCTGGAACGTGCCTATTCGAAAAATCCTTCTTGTCCTGAGGAGGGCGTTTTCCAGATTCTTGGAGCCTAACAGGAGCAAGGAGGCTGTCAGGAGCCGAGCGCCTGTTTGAAGAAAAACTTCTATCAGGCTCTTGGCTCCTATCCAAAGGAGAGCGGCTACCTGGCGAACAGCGTCTGCTATGACAGAAGCGGCTACCAGGCTCTTGGCGCCTGAACCGAGGAGAGAGGCTCTCTGGCGACGAACGCCTACTAGGGGAGAAGCGTCTGCCAGGATCCCAGCGCCTGACTCGAGGAGAGTGATACTCAGGTGAAGAGCGCCTGCCAGGAGAAACGCGCCTAACAGGCTCTTGATGCCTGCCAAGCGAAGAGCGCCTGTCCGATTTAGGGCACTTGTCAACAGGAGAATGGAGGCGAGACGAGGAGCGGCTACGAGGCGAGTAGCGCCTACTAGGCTCTTGGTGCCTATCAATGGGAGCGATCCTGTCTCGAGAAGTGCGTCTGTAGGGCGAAGATCGCCTATGAGCCGCCTGCTCCTTGTCTGAAGGAGAAACTAAGATATCATGCCTGTCAGGCGACTGGCGCTTGGATGCAGACGGGATCTTGTCCGATGTAGAAAACCTCCTGCGAGACTCTGAACGCCCAGGAGAGCGGGCCGCTTCCGTCAAATAGCGAGAGTCGGGAGAGGGGAGCCTGGACTTCTTTACAGGAAGCGAGACGTCCTTCTTACGATGAGAAGACACACAAAGAGAGCCAGCCAGAGCCGAAATCTGTGCCTGAAGACTAGCCAACACCTTTGCTGGAGAATTCACAAAATCTTGAACAGGTGACGAGGCTCGATCTCTGCTCGGGGAACGATACTCCAGAGATCTCTTCCGTTTCTTTGCTTCCACCTCAGGCTCTTCCGAAAAAACTTCAGGGCTGGAGGGAAGGGCGCAGGGAGTGTTCCAGGCTCTCTTCGAAGGGCGCGAGGCTTCCGAAGAGCTCCATCCTCGTTTAGGAGAGGGCGAAGGCGAAGACGAGAAGCACTGGCGCAAGACTTCTCTCTTGGCGCGATCCAAGGTAGCCTGGGAACGAGCAACAGGCGCTACCGAGGGGACGCCTGACCGGTGGGGGTTCTCCCTAACCTTCCTGCGGCTTTCGACTTTCCTCCTCCACTGGGACTGGGAGTTTGGAAGAGGTCTAGGCCTGGAAGCATTAGGGAGCCGATCAGACGCACCCTCCACTGCACTGGGACCACTGCACAAATCACTATTAGAATCACTCTTACCTTCCAAATGTTTGATTTTCATCTCCATGCTGTAAATGGTGGCTTTCATGGAGGCCACTTCCGAAGGCGCATCTTCGGCTTCGATGCAGGGAGCAGGATGGGATTATCTACATCCAACTCGCTAATACGAGATCTACTACTGCTCCTAGAAGAAGCTTTCCTAACTTTATCCTTTTCAAGCTTCCTCAAGTAGGAAGACAAAGACTTCCATTCATCCTCATTCAGCTTTTCACATTCAATACAAGGGTTAATAAAGGCACATTCATTCCCTCTACACTTCATACATACTGTGTGAGGGTCTACCGCAGCTTTCGGTAGCCTCACCTTACACTCAGTCATACAACAAACTCTGAACATAGCAGTTTTCTTAGTATCAACATCAGACATCATGTATCCAAAGAAAAATCCAAAGAATAGTCAAATAATGGTCCACAAATCGCGAATGCCAGGCCAAAAGATCAGGTACTTCACCAAAAGTCCGTAGAAACAATCCAGGGCAAAAACGAGAAAAGAATCCAACTGTCAAGAGGTACCGACAACAGGTGTAGTCGACACCGACGACAGAAAAAATCTGGCAAGAAAGGGGCATTGGTTCTTACACCCGCCACCCAGCGGCGGGTAAGGTAGATCACCTGACCTACCTGTCTCGTTTGCCGCGAGTTTTGAATTCTGTCGTGACAGGAAAGTTCACATACAAAATTTAAGTTTTTTGTAAAGTTAAGTGTTACGGTTTTGTCAATGTGTTTCGTAAAGTTTAGTTTATGTTTCCTGACATTTTTAATGTGTTTCGTTAAGTGTACAAACTACATAACAAATTTTCTGCTGTTTGTCCTCCTCCTCTGTCGCCACTTTCGGAGATAGCCTCACTCGAAAGGTAAGGTTCCAAATTTTACTACATGTACATACAGTATTTCTTGTATACCATGTACACTAATACACTGTTTTACAGGTACATATTAGTAGTATGTATTAAGTTAGGTATTGAATGGTCGAAATTGTTGTATTTCATTGTTTACTGGTCAATTTAGCTTTATTATAAAATTTACTGGGGTGTTAGACAATTTACATGTAAAATGCGGTTCAAGATACGAAAACCTCAGGTTACGAAGGCCGCCTCGAAACGGATTAATTTCGTATGTCGAGGTACCACTGTACTATGAACGACTTACCTAACTTCATTCTGTTTTATGCATAATGTTCATCAGCGTGGAAGTGGGTGGCCTCCAGTTATATAATTGCTGGATAAGTATTTACAAAACCTTATTTTATTATAAAAATATCATTTGTGTATATATGACTAACCCAGTAATTATAAGCAGTCCCTGGTTATTGACAGACTCGGTTAATGGCAATCTGGTTTTATGGCACTTGTTTAGCACCATAGAATCAGTGATTTATGGTGCCATAAGTGCCATAAATACCATAAATCACCTGTACTGCTGACTCCACATTGAATGGAGGTGGGATCATGGACATATTCTCCTCTAAAGCATTAAGTCATGTAATGAATTTGAAATAAAAAAGTTTTTGCACTGAAAAAACAATGCTTATCATTCCTATCAGAGAGCTATGCAGATGAATAGCTTCGGCCTCTGGTTGGTGGTGATCTTAACTCGTAGTGGTGTGGAGGTAGGCCGAGGGTCACCTCCTTCTTCGGGGGAACTTTGCAGCAAGGGGAATGCTCCTATGGATAGCAAAGTATAATACGAACCCACCCTTGCCCCAAGTGCAGCACTGAAATAAAACAACCAGAAAACACTGACACCTACACTGAAATAGAGTCATGACCCATCCACTGAGAGTGATGGGTGCTCCAGGTACACTGTACCCCCTGGCTCTCCAAACTCAACACCTTACTGAAGAGAAGAGATAACAGGAGAATATCCTATGCCTCCTTCCGCAATGCCATATCAGTCACTAAAAATGGTCTCGAGATATGGAAAAATTTCTATATTTTTTAAACTTACATAAAAAATATGATAAGAAGCAAAGATCATTTACACCTCCCAGAGTTTGATAGCAGAATGGGCATAAATAGCAAAAAAACTGAAAACTAAGGAGGAAGAGGCTCTTCTTATACACTTAGCTTTGCTTCAAAGTGGGCCAAAAATGCTCCACAACACTGTGTCTCAAACATGAAGCCCATACAATATGGAAGACAAAGACAACACAACAACACATTTATACAGAGGAAGAGATAACTTCCCAGGTTATAGATGGTCCTCTGATTCCTGTTGTAATGAAGGCTGGAAGTCTTTAGCTGTGTCAGCAAACAGGGATGTACTACTTGATGATTCGCTTCTTGTCACTGTGAGGGTTGGTTCAGAGAGGAACTCTTCTCTTTACCCTAGAAGCAGAGCTATCAGGGCTTTCAAAGTCTTTAACATTCACTCCAATTCGGCATCAACAACTGTAGTTGAACATTTTATGAATTAGAAACAAATATATAAAGACAAAAAAACTGCTGTGCTTGTCTGAAAAATCATTCTGGATCATTGAAGTGGCCTATGTGTCAATTGCAACGAAGCAGAAGACTTAGAGACTTCTGTTATACCATATGGCAAACAGAAAGATGATAATGAATCTTATGAGACATACCTCTGTCTGATGATTCTCGCAATGGTAAATGATTAGCACAAAACAGGAACCATAAGCAAGATTCCAAAGCCAACCAAAAACAAGTTTCTGATGGCCGTGCAGAGAGATTCAAATTAAGAGTAAATCCTCGACACAGAGAAACAATACTAAGACGAACAATATCTCAGTGAGGAGGCAGTGCTATATCTCTCTCTTGACTCCGTAGGCTGAGTTACCTGGTAGTGCTTCCCTCTTTAAATGCGTTCATCTCACAGAGCTATCCAGTGTCTAACAGATACACTTGAGTGCCTGCATGTTAACCGTAGAAAAGGGGGAAAGCATTCCTCTTGTTTGGTGATAATGCCTACCTTGTGGTGCTGTTGCCAAACAATACCACAAGACTTCTCAACTCAAAACTGGAAACTCTTGGGAGGCCAGAAACTGTCCTGAGCTTCAGGTTATCACAATTTTTATAAAGTAAATTGTAATTTCCCTAACCATACAAACATGAGGTCCTTTACATTAGGAATTACTTTCAGTTTAGGCTGGAAAATGGCCGTTGAAGTTTCAAATAAGGTGACTAGGCAGTTTACTGTCTGTTTGACATGAATATCCCAATTTGGTTTAGGCCCAGGCAGCAGAATGAGGGGTGGCATGATGTACACCTATATGTAAAGGACCTCAGGTTTGTATAGTTAGGAAGAAGAGAATTTAATTTTAAAAATTGTGGATTGTTCCTACACGATATACAAACCCTCGGTCCTTCACATTAGGAAGACTCATTGATTGGTGGAAGGAATCTGAGTGAGCCTCTATGAACAGACTGGTGTTCACCCAACCTATGGTCCCTTTCCTGCTCATTAAAGCAAAGAAAGGGACCCAGCTTCTGTTCATATGAAGGAAGAAATGTAACCTCATATGAAAAAGCAATCAAAAACTTTATTGTCAGAGACATTTAGGCAAATACAAGAATTGGATTTGTCCAATGCCAGACCCCTTTTCCCCCCTTGCTAGAGAAAGGGGAGGATATATATACTTCTATAATCTAATCAAAGAATATAGAAAGGTTACTCTATCACATAGAGGCAGTTCCCAGTTATTGGCATGGGTTCTGTTCTCGGCAGGGTGTTGATAAACGAAAACCGCCATTAACTGAAACTCGGCAATTTAAGACGCTTATGGTGGCGAGTTTCGGTTAATGGTGCCGATAACCAGTTAATGGTGCCTTCAAGTTATGGCTCCATAACTCTATTATTGGCACCTTATGGGGCTGTTAACCGAAACTTGGCCCGCTATGGCGCCATAAATCGCCGATTTTATGGTGCTAGATAAACACCATAAAACTGGATCACCATTAACATTAATCTTACCTGCATCGGCCGCCAGTTCCAGCTTGTGATGAACGTGACTCTCTGCCTGAAGGAAGAGAGGAAAGAAAAGAGGAAAGAAGAGAGCCAGTCACTCTCACATTCGCACTTTCATTCATACCAATCACAAAAGGCAAGATACAACCTTGTCCTGTTAAAGGTGCTGGGTAATCTACACAACTTGTTGAGCAGCCACATGGGTCCTAAAGAAAAAGCGTCCAAGGACTTGTGGGCTATATCCCAAAGGTAGGAAGCAGTGAAAGTAGTCTGACTGGACCAGACCCCTGCTTTCAGTAATTGAGGAACCGACAGGTTCTTGTGGAATGCAAGGGAAGGGCCAATACCCGCAACTTTGTGAGCACTCAGTCGAAAGGTACTGGTGTCGCTCTTTCCTACGGAGGAATACACTTTCTTGATCACTTCACAAAGCCAGAAAGAAATAGTACTCTTTGACACTTTTTTTTTTCTTGGTCACTTCAGTGCGAACGAAGAGGCATCAATACGCAGGTCAGAGATGTCAAGTTCTCTTGAGATAGTGACGTAGCACTCTAACTGGACAAAGCAGCATCTCATCAGGGTCATTATCATAGAAGTCCTCTAGAGAGGCGATCGTAAAGGATGCGAACCTAGTGTCAAGGACCGAAGGGTTCCGAGTCTTCACTACAAAGTCCGGGGTAAAATCGAGCATAACCATTCCCCATCTCCTCGAGTGTTTCACATTGAAAGAAAGACCATAAAATTCTCCTACTCTCTTCATCAATGCCAGGGCAAGCAAAAAGACTGTCTTGAGGGTCAGATAATTTTCTGACAACTCTCGATGAGGCTCATAAGAAAGATGAGTCAGGCTCTGAAGGACAAGAGTCACATCCAACTCAGGGGGCCTGAGTTCCCTGGGTGGGCAAGACCTCTCGAAGCTTCTCATGAGCATAGATATCTCCATAGAGGAGCAGATATCTAGACCCCTCAGTTTCAAGACTAGGCCGAAGGCAGACCTGTAACATTTAACTGCAGATACAGAGAGGAGCTCCCCTTGGTGAAGAAAGACTAGAAGTCCACAACCTTCTGAAGAGAAGCTCTGATCAGAGAGAGATCCAGTCTATGACGGCAACCACAGAAGACAGCCCACTTTCCTGGTACAGGCAGTCCCCAGTTATCTGCAGGGGTTGCATTCTTGGCGGGGTGCTGATGATGGGTATACACATCTATAGTCTATTCAGAGAATATAAAAAGGATACTCGGCATATAGTCTTACCGGACTCAGCCGCCAGTTCCAGCATGTGACGGACATAACTCTCTGCCCAAAGGAAGAGAGTAGAATGAAGGGAGGAGGAGAGCCAGTCACTCCCACCATTCACACCCACATTCCTACCATACAACAAAAGGCGAGATGCAGCCTTTTCCTGTTAAAATAGCTGGGTAAGCTACACAACTTGAGCAGCCACCACAGTCCCAAGAAAAAAAAGTGTCCAAGGACTTGTGGGCTATATTCCAAAGGTAGAATGAGGTGAAAGTGGTCTGATTAGACCAAACCCCCACTTCCAGTACTGGAAGGTTCTTGCAGAATGCAAAGGAAGAACCAATACCTCTGACTGCGTGAGCTCTCAGACGAAAGGTACTGGTGTCCTTACCTTCAGCGGAATATGTTTCCCTGATTGCTTCATGAAGCCAGAAAGAAATAGTGTTCTTGGACACCTCTTTCTTGGTCACCTCGGTGCGAAAGAAGATTCATCAACGCTAAGGCTGGAGATGTCGAGTCCTCTTCAGATAGCGCCATGGCTCTAACAGGACAAATAGCATCTTTTTTGGATTGATTGATTGATTGTCTGTTAAAAACTGGTGTCACAACATCTCGGTTATTGACACCAAAATAAGTTTAGATAGAAAGTAGAATTAAATCTAAAATTAATCTAATATAAAAAATCTAAAAATATATTTATATAATATATTTGTTCAAATATATAAATTCTTACATAGATATTCTATTATATAATCTAAATTTTGTTGAGGAGGCCAGCCTCCCTTATAAAGATATATAACTGCTCTATATTACAATCCTTTCCAAGAATTGTAGATAGGATAAAAATACCTCCTCTATCACATCCCCAAGACAGGAACCTATGTCTCAAATTCCCAAGTCTGGGACATTCAACCAGCAAATGTCTCACAGTCAGGGGCACATTACAATCATCGCAAAATGGAGGATTTTCATGGGACATCAAGAACCCATGGGTGAGTCTTGTATGTCCAATCCTCAATCTGCACAACATCGTTTCTTGTCTCCTTGGCATATATGGATATGACCAAGGAGACACTGATGACGTGATACTACGCATTTTTTTATTAGTGAAAATATCCTCCCACTGGAACTGCCAACATTTTTTAATTCTCTGACCTACTAGAGTATACAAATCCCGATATGGTAGTAGGCATCTTGTAGGTTCTGGGGAGCTGACTGCAGACTTTGCAAGTTGGTCAGCTTTCTCATTCCCAGCCACCCCAACATGGGAAGGCACCCAACAGAACTTTATTTCTTTCCTTCTTCTTTTCAGTAAAAGCAGCAATTCCAATATAGTATCTCAAATCAGAGGGTTTAAATAATTAAAAGATTCCAGCGACTGAAGAACACTTCTTGAGTCACAATATATAATAAAATAATTTTCATTCCGAATTAAAACTTCCTTTAAAGCCTTTAAAATTGCATATAATTCTGCTGTAAAAATCAATGCAACAGATCATAACCTGCCGCTTCTCTCTACATTAGGGGCTACACCAAAGCTGACGCCAGCATCTGACTTTGAGCCATGCGTGAAAATTGCAATGGAGTTATGTTACAAAGTGTTCTAAAATATTGACCGCATGGTCTCACTGGACAATTCTGTCTTGGTAAAATTAAAATATCTACAGAATTTTACCTCTGGAAAGTTCCAGGGGGGACTAACTGAATATTTTGCTGGTAAAATCTCAATTCTTGGCACATTTAATTCACGGACAATAGAATTTACTCTAAAAGCAAATGGATGAAGTTGTTTGGAGTGACTTTTATAAAACTGCCAATGCCTTTCATTTCTCATACAAATGCTTGTTAAAGACTTAGGTAGCCTCTGGAATCTATACCAGCTCCGAACCAGCAGACGCTTATAATGAAGATCCAGTGGCACCTCATCAGCATCTACAAGCATGCTCTCGATGGGAGATAATTTAAATGCTCCTGTACACAACCGTATTCCTCCATGATGAATTGAGTTGAGCATTTTAAGGCTATTTGGCTTTGCAGAAGTGTACACCTCACACCCATAACTTAATTTTGAAAAGACCAAGGCTTTATATAATCTCAACATCTGAGTTCGGTCTGCACCCCACGAAGTGTGAGACAGGACTTTCAGCAAATTCATTGCTTTCAAGCATTTTGCCTTAATATATTTCAGATGTGGAATCCAGGTCAGCTTGCTATCAAAAATCAAGCCAAGAAACCTTGTTTCACCAACACATGGAATTCTCTGCCTATGAATGAACAGATCTAGATCAGGGTGGATTCCCTTTATACAACAAAAGTGCAAGCACAGTCGGGTTAAGAGGAGCACTCCCTCTTCACCCTGAGGGGGAATTTTCCCCCTCAAAGTCGTACTGGGTCATAGACCACCACGCCAGCTCTCTATCAACAAGGGAATAGGAGACGGTGAAGGGGAGACAGCTCCCTTAGGAGTGGCAACAACAGGACACCGTTTGGCTGAGGGCAGGAAGGAATCAGAGAGAAAACTTGGAATCACTGGAGGTGTGTTGCAATTTGAAGATGCCAGAGAAACCTTCTTCTCTCTCTCTCTCTTCCTTTCCCATGCAAACTGGACCCTTTGTTCTGATGGCCAAACACAACACTTGGAACAAGGGCTAGATTCACAACACACATTTTCTGCACTCTGAAGATCTATCTCAAGGAAGGAGAGGAAGCGATGCAAGGTCTGTCGTTGCCAAGACAACACCTCATGTCACACAGCTTTCCCTCCCTTGGCTCAGATAAGTCATGGGTTTGCATAATATCAGTATATGAAAACAACAACTACACTCATATATCACAAATATTCCTAAACAAAAACAGAAAATATGGTAAGTCAAATGGCCATTCAGGCAGAGGAGACGTTTACACTTGACGACAGCTGAAAGAAAAGTGAGTTTGTACCGACTGGTGGGCAGGGCTCCCATCCCTACCGTTAGTAGCTAACTACAGTGTCTTGTTTATAAGTTAGAAAGCCATTAACAGCTCACACTGTAAGTAATATCCTAATGTAAAGACCAAAGGTTTTTTGTATTTGTGTAGGAACAACATAGCATTAAGCCACTGATTAGCTATTATTCCGACTTACACCAGATTTCCACCTACAGCAAACATTAGGAACAGATCTCTGTCATAAGTTGGGGACTGCCTGTCCTCTCATATAACAGACGAAGGTTCATACCCTCGTAGGAACAAATGATTTTGTTTTTTAAATTCTGATGCCAAGAGAGCTAAGCCTAAACAGCTGGAAAACATTCTTAACCTCATGAGTTAAACTTGAAACCATAAATGAATAACATTACACATAAACGTACAAATAATCTTCCAAATACTTACAGAAAAATAAAAAGTACAACAGTCTTAACAAGTTTCCAACAAGACCAAGAAATAGTTCCTTTTCGACAATTATGAACTGTAACTTTAATTTCCAAGGACCTCTCACCAAGTCTGCATTTGATGCTTCACGAATTATCTGCAAGATAAAGAAACTGATCATTATAAATACATAGGAAGTGCACTGGGGTTACATTGGTACACAGGTATATTAATGTTTTCCCCAGTAACAAACAATATACAATGTCCTGGAGGCTAAAGCAATCAGCATACAACTTTTTTTCCATCAGAAATCATAATTTCAGCCCATACCCCTTCTCATGTTCGAGTCTTGCTTCTGGGAAATACTGTCTGAGATAGGCTAAGTTCAAGTCTGCCTAGGCTAATTTTGGAATCAAAACACTACTATTGGTTAAGTTAGCCTATGATTCTCTAATTTTAAGGTCAATTTGGCATATAATGATATTTTTGTAAGTCTGTAAAATGCATAAAATATTGGCACAGTATATACTAACCTGCAAATCATCAATATTACCAATAAATCAAGTAAAGAAAAGACTATTTAGTATGATTCATGTAAATTTCCCTATGTTACTCTGATGTTCTAATTATTGTACATTCTTTATGTTATAATAAAGGTTTGTATAATAACATAATAGGGTTTCATAAATCCTTTTCACAAACCTCACAATCCTTGCTACGTATAATAATGGGTGCTGATGAAAATGAAGATAGGTAATGTGTTACTTTCAGGCAAATTCTATGACTGAAAGTCAAGAGTTACAGAATTGCCAAAACAAAATATGGTAATAATAATAATAATAATAATAATAATAATAATAATAATAATAATAATAATAATAATAATAATAATAGAAAAATGTGCCTTAGTCAACATACAAAAGGGCAAAGTAACAAGGACTGAAGGGATAAAGATACCAGATGGGAACAACATCAAACACAGATGAGACGGGATACAAATACCTGGGAATATGGAAGGAGGGGATATAAAACACCAAGAGATGAAGGACATGATCAGGAAAGAATATATGCAGACTCAGGGCAGGCTTGGAGGGCTGCAGGCGATCGTCAACCCGCGGTGGCGATCGAGCTGCAGGCCTGGTCGAACCGTCTCGCTGTGGAGAACGGCTGGACTGAGCACAGCGGCCCCGATCTCGAGTGTCAGAAGAGCTGGTGCTGGTTGCCGTACCCGATCGCTCTCTGTGAGAGCGACGGTCAGGCGACCTGCAGGCTCCACTGTCACAGTGAGACCGGTGCTTGTCCTCACGGCACGTCACGTCGCTGGTTCCAGCCGTGGCTGGCACCGGCGAACGGGGGGACCTCTTCCCAGCCTCAGCCCGTGGCCGGTCGTGGACCGTCACGTCATCCCGGGTAGCCAGCTGGTCGCCGCGAGAGCGAGAGCTGGTCTGGTGAGAGTCGCGTGAGCGGCTGTCACCAGTCTTCCGCTCCGTGCCGTGAACCTGACGCTGAGCGGGCTCAGACTCTCAGGTCTGGTTCCTGGCTGCACGGTCGCTGGTAGGCGACCGTACACTCGGTACCTCCCGCGAACGAGAGGCCGAGACGGACCCTGATGCAGTGGCAGAACCACTGACACCAGGCAGGAAGTACCGGTGTTAGCCGGTACCCCTCTGGTCCCCGTAGTCTTCTTCCTTGTGGAAGAAGAGACGGGCCCCGCTCCCGAAGGAGCAGGAGGACCAGCGGAAGGAACCCTTCCGTCCCACCGAGGTGAGACGGGTCCCGAGAAGCTCCCGAGGGAGACTTCTTAGGAGGGAGGAGGCAACCTTCTTCTTCCTCGGCTGTGAAGCCTTAGAAGTCGAAGGGGAAGAGGCGGCAGCCGACGACGATGAAGAAGATGAAGACGACGACGACGACACCCTCCTCTTCTTCGTCAGCTTCCTCAGGACAGACCTAAGATCTGCCATCCAGGGCGGAGCCGGGGCTGCTGTAGCCGAAGCCACAGGGCCCGGACGCACCTGTACAGACAGACCAAAGTCTGGGGTAGTACCACCACGAACAGGGACGACGTCAGCAGGTATGGGCATCTCAGGAACAGCAGGCACAGCCAGCACAGCATCGGCAGGGACAGCCAGCGCAGCAACGGCAGGGACAGCCAGCGCAGCAACTGCATGGACAGTCAGTACAGAATCGGCAGGTACGGCAGGCAGCACCGGAAACACAGGAGGTGAAGCAGCAGCCAGCAACATCCTGGTACCGGCCGCAGGACCCGGGGGCGAGCTCTAGGGCAGCGGAAGTGTGGTCGCGGCAGCGCGGCAACCACGAGCGGCGGCGGCACGCCCCCCTCTCGGTACGGCGAACGGCACTTCACAGCGGCTGTAGGCAAGACTGTTACCACATGAGGCGAGTACACCAGGTGAGGAGGGACGTCGTCACCTGGAGTCGATATCGTTGTCGTGGTCACCACTCCATGGGTGACCGCAGCAGGCCCAGACATAGAACCGCCACCCCTGGACACTAGGCACGCCCTGCAAATCGAAGGACGCCCATACCTCACCAAGGTCCACCCTCGTGGCAATAGCACCTGCGGAAATAACAGTAGTAGTGATTAGTGGGGGGGAAGTCCCCTCGCGCGGGGGGGTGAGCCCCACACCGAACGAGCGGAAGACCCCGAATACAATTGTACATCGGGCACCGAGCGCCCTCCCCCGCGCTCGACGGATCGGGCGAGGAGAAGAACCCAGATAACCTCCCCCCCGAAGGGGAAGGGCCATCTGTGGGAGCTTAGCGGGGGGGGAGGGATTCTCGTTCCCCACCCCCGCACAGCACCCATGTACCCAACAATAATAATAAGAGCCCGAGAGCAATCGTGCCCTCGGCACCGAATGCAAGGGCAAGAGGATCAATTCCCTGACTGAGCGGAACTTGAACCAAAATAAATATTGATGCAATCAATAATAAAACGAATAACATGAAAAAGAATCTTGCATTACGATTCACTTCACAATGAATAAGGGCTCGGAGCGAGCACATTTGTGCCCTCGGTACCGAGCGCAAGGGTAAAAGGATCCATCCCGATTATGAACGGAAACCTTGATCCATAATAAATTGATGCAATCAAAATATATATGAAAAATGAAAAAGAATACTGCGCTTGCGATTTCACTTCATACAAAATAAAAAGGGGAAGGATCAATTCCCGGGAAATAGCGGAAACATTGATCCAAGTAATAATGCAATCTCAATAAAATATGAAAATGAAAAAGAACTGCACTTGCGATTTCACTTCATTCAAATAAAAAGGGGAAAGGATCAATTTCCGGGTAAGAGCGGAAACTGATCCAAAATGAGTATTGATACAATCAAAATAAATATATGAAAATGAAAAAGAATACTGTACTTGCGATTCCACTTCCATACAGAATAAGTTTTCGTGCCGAGCGCATTCGCTCGGCAACGAGCATACAGGTCAAAAAAATATAAATGAAAAGGGCACTTACTTACGATTTTCATCTACACATTTCCAACCAAAATATAAGCTCGGAGCGAGCGCTCTCCCGCCCTCGGCACCGAGCATACACAATACGAGGATCATTTCTGGGAAAAATGAATTCCCGCACTTACGCCCTTCAGTCCCGGCACTCGGGTAATCGGAGGGCGTGGAGAAACCAAGATCCTTTAATTCACAATTGAATTCAATGGAAATAAATATGAAATGATTGTACTTACAATTCAGTTTCACTAGATAAATAGAAAAAGAAAACACAACCATGCGAAAGCAACGACGATGAAGCGGGCAGAGAGCGATGATACACGTCTACACGCCAGCAGGCCGAAAGCAAAAGTGATTTGTTTACCTCCCAGTCGCGCGCGCGCGCCTGTCGGACAAGCAGTTAACTACCGAACCCCTTGTTCGAAAGCTTACGACCTATCCAGCTGCCGCTAGTACCTTCCTATTGTAAAAGGACCGAAGGTTTGTATGCCGTGTCGGAACAAACAATGACCACTATATTAGTATTTTATAATACAGTACTATGAGAATACATACAATATTATTGGATACAGTGAAGTAATATATATCTTTGAAAAAGATTCAAGTAAAAGATACATATGCCTTACATTTGTATTTTATAACTATATGTAGCCATCAGCAGCCTTACACTGTTCAATTATGACACTGTTCGAACTGAATCTGGTTTGCGTTTAGTTTAATTTCTTTTCATACTAAATCATCATATGATCAGATTCTCTTTTCATATTCAATTTCTTTTTATACTGAATCATCATATGATCAGTATGTAATGACCCTCCAGAATTAGCTGAAACTAATAATTACTTTACTGTATTTGTAGTATATAGTATACTGTAGACTGGGCTACTGTATATGTATACGATATACCATAGTATATGCTAGGCAAACTCTTGTTGGTGTTATTCAATTTCTCTTTGCACTGAATTATCATAAGTGAATCTGCATTGAACGTAGAGAAATATACCACATATGTTTAGATTACACTGTGTAGTGTAGGCTAGGCTACCATATATGTAAAGACATTACTGATTACCCCATTGTAGGTTAGGCTACATTCGAGACGCCATTTTTCCAACAATCGATGGGTTTTTTGGAAGGAGAATATCTGTAAAAAGAAATGACAAAAACAGGTGAAAGACACATTTTGCAGCATAAATCCTCCAATTGAAAAAGTAACCTAGGACATAGGGCTATAGCCTAGCCTAGGCTATAAGTTCCTCGCTGGACGAGTGGTTTTTGCGCTCGGCTGACAATTTGGTGGTCTAAAGTTCGAATCTCAGCTTGGCCAACGCGGAATCTGAGGAATTTATTTATGGTAATAGAAATTCATTTCTCGATATAGTGTGGTTCGGATCCCACAATAAGCTGTAGGTCCCGTTGCTGGGTGACCAATTGGTTCCTAGCCTCGTAAAAATATTTAATCCTTCGGGCCAGCCCTAGGAGAATTGTTAATCAGTTCATTGGTCTGGTAAACTAAGATATACTTAACCAGCTAGCCTAGGCTATAGGGTTACAGATTAAATTGCCGTACCTAAACCTTCCGTGAAATCATTAATAAATCATACAGTATCACTGAACCAGACACTCTCAGGATTAAGAAGGCCAGGATACACAGGCATCCTGTAGCCTACAGTAATGAGATCCTACAGAAACTTAGGATATAGGGTAAAAAATCACGGACGATCCACCATCATCATGCTGGACGAGTCTTATTCACTCGATATTTAATTGGCGAAACAAGAATACAATTACAACTCTAAGCATACCATTCAAAAGATTGAAGTATCTTCAACATAATGTGATATATGAAAGCCCCATACGAACTAAAATAAGCATGTGACGCTCTTCGTAAAATATGTTTTCAAGGCAGTTTTGAAATCCAATATGGCAGCTATCATGTGGATGCACGGGTCTATTCACAGATGGAAACCATCTTTCCCAGCCTTCCCAGAACTCATTTGAACAATGTTAGCGTATATATGTAACGTTTATTGATCTTACTCAAGATTGCAGTTGTAATCAGCACAATAAAACAACATTTTGTTGCCTATATTAGTGAAAGTATGAAACTTGTTATTCCCGGAGTCATGGTTTGAACTGAATTAATTTTTACCTTGTAATCGGTGGTTGTTATCCTTACTGCCATCACAACTGAAACTCCACAGTGCTTATTTGATTGTTATTATACACATTTTGGTCTCAATTCACTCCACATTGCACTTTAACCAAGTTGCTGTTCCTGGTTCCTTAGCGCGCGTGCCACACAGTTACGAACAGCAGACGACGACACTGCAAAGTTTTATTACCTAAATTGTTTACTTTGCTCGTTATTTAGTTCAACTTTACTTTGTTATTTAAAAAGGTTAATTTAATTCATGCCTATTATCCCTTTTTTGCAACCAAATTACCCAGAAAAATTACAGATATTTCTAAAGTAGATACAATCCAATGTTTCTAACCTTGTTGTACATCTGGCTGCCAAAAACCATAGAGGAACAGACTACGGATAAGTGGATTATGAAGTTTTTTTTTTTACTAGCACTTTTCATTAAGTCTATATTAGTATTTTGATTTTTTTAAATAACTGTATGCCAGAAATAAATGTAACCTTCAATGTTTGCATGCTAAGAATGGCAAAATCATCGTTGCCACATTAGTGGAGCTTCACACATACGCCGATGCATTATTATAAACTGTTTCCATGAATTTTAGTTGTCATAGTAATGCAATAATGATAAAATTGCTTTAATATTTATGTATATATACAGGCGGTCCCCGGGTTACGACGGTTCCGGCTTACGACGTTCCGAGGTTACGACGCTTTTTCTTAAATATTCAATGGAAAAATCCGTCCTGGGTTACGACGCTAACGCTTCCGACGCTCCGAGTTAACGACGCTTTTAAAAAACTCATACTATGATAAAACTCCTTTATAGTTTAGCACAGTATATTAATAAAAATAAGTTTCTGGTTAGATTACAACAAAAATTTTGAGGTTATGATGATTTTCGACACTTTTTATGTCGTATTTTTCTATGTTTTTTAGTGACGCCTCATATGCGGAACTAGTTTCCGAGCGAATGAATACATACTAGCTTGCGGTGCGCAAAGTTTACATATAACAGTCCAAAAGCACAAATAATGAAAAAAATCATTGCTTGTTTCCAGTAATAATAACAAAACGAAGTTTCTGGTTAGATTACAATGAGAGGGAGAGAGAAGAGAGAGAAGAGAGAGAGAGAGAGATAGAGAGAGAGAGAGAGAGAGCAGAGAGAGAGGAGAGAGAGAGAGGCGTCTTCCGACGCTCCGAGTAAGGACAGAGAAGTGTTCGTTTTCGTTAAACGGCGTCTGACTCATGCCAGTAAATGTTTTGTTGATACTAATAATATAAGCCTATTTTAAAGATACGTTTACTTTAATTAGTCTATATGATACGTAAATAGTAATCAACTGTTCTTGTAGCCCTCAAGATTTGGCAAAATCGAAGTATCTTTGGCAAAATCGAAAGTATCCAAAGAGAGACATTATCCAGTACACTGGAACCTTGACATACGAATTTAATTGTTCCGTTACCATCGTCGTATATCAAAACAGTTGTATCTCAAAGCATTTTTTCCCATTTAAAATAATGTAATATGTATTAATCCGTTCTAGCGGTATGAAACCACACCTAAACACAGCTAAATTACATATAATATACACAATTTATACACAAATAAACGAGTAATAACACACATAATGATAAAATAACATAGCAATGTGATAAATGATAATAAATGTTAATAAAATCAATTAAAAAAAAGAAAGGAATTTTACTTACCACAACGAAAGATGACGTGAGGCCAGCAGGGGGAAGAGGTAGGGAAGGGTGGCAGGGAATGATTTGTTCTCTTTTTATTTACGTATGTACACTAATAACTACGTAATAAACACAAATGAAATAACATTGCTAAACTAATTTTTATTTTTTTATTTTAATCAGTTTGTAGTTTAGAAATAATGGTGATGCCTTTGGAAGGTTTTATGCTTTGCTATAATTTCATGTTTTGCTTCCATCGAAATCATTTTCTTGGGTTTTTTCTTATCACCTGCTTTGTCTTTAGCTTTGAGACCCATGGTTAATAATAAAATAGACAAAATAACAAATGAAAAATAGGCGCCAAATACAACGAACTAAACAACGACGTGTTAACATGCAGCACCAACAAACCAAACAGACTGAACGCCATTTATCGGTCGCTTATACAACTAACACTCATCGCAAAATCGTATCTCAAATATTTCGTTGTATATCAAAGCTTATATTTTCGCAAATTTTTTTCTGTTGTATCTCAAAACATTCGTATATTAGGGCAATCGTATGTCAAAGTTCCAGTGTAATTTGATCAGAGAGAGAGAGAGAGAGAGACGCCTTGGCAACAATGGTCACCGTCTCGGGGATTGACGTAACATTTATTTTCTGAACAGATAGGACAGAGAAGTGTTCGTTTCATTAAACGGCCTCTGACTCATAGCAGGAAATGTTTTGTTGATACTAATATATAAGCCTATTTAAAGATACGTTTACTTTAATTAGTCAATATGATACGTAAATAGTAATCAGCTGTTCTTGTAGCCCTCAAGATTTGGCAAAATCACTCCAGGTTGTACATAAAACTTCAAGAATGTAGTGTCACCAGAGGATTACAATAGTTTTTTACCTTAAAGAACCAGCATTCTTTTATGAAAATAACTCCAGGTTGTACATAAAACTACAGGAAACAACATGTAGTGTAACCAAAGGATTACAAGTAAGGTTTTTATAAACTTTTTATTAGTTTAAGACATATTTCCAAGCGTCGTTCCGGCTTACGACGATTTTCGGCTTACGACGCGTCTCAAGAACGGAACCCCCGTCGTAACCCGGGGACTGCCTGTACTTCCAATACATAGCCTAATTTCACCAATTTCCACGTTTTGTGTATAGTCTTATACCCAGTTTGGAGAGTGAACACATACCGAATGGCAACAGAGAGAGAGAGAGAGAGAGAGAAAGGAAGGCGAAGGAAGGAAGAAGGAAAAGGCGGGGTGGCGTGGAGGGGGGGGAGAGGGTAGGTGGAGCTTTTTACGCGTGTTCATATCCATTTCTGGATAATGAAGTTTTTGTCTCTTGGTACAAGGACAAGTGCCGTTATTCTTTACGATTAGTGATTCACGATACCCTTATAAATTACTGGGTGTAATGCACTAGCAAAATCTCGTTCTGATACGAGTGTTCGTTACAGAAATATTGCCAAAAAACGTGCTTGCACTGTCTCTGAAACCCATAGTAGGTATGCTGCTTAGTTTGTCAATCAAGTTTTTTGTAATCAAGTGCTTTTACAAGCTAGCTATTGTATAAATTTGTATTTTTCTCATTCAAAACATATGCCCCTCAATGCTAACTTTCTTCTTTTAACGACTTTCTGGTCATTGCAAATTCAGCCCCATAATTTCTTATGGTGCAAAACAGAGGCCCAGGGACCAAAAGCGATTGCGTCACACTACGGCGGTAATCCAGCAGTAAAACATCTTCATATATCCAAAAAGTAAATAATAGATATATATGCGCATTACGATTATAACAATTACTTGAATAGCTGATAACAATCTGCATGAATAACTGATAAACTGTTCTGCAAGAAAGTTGAGTATATATAGCAATTATTTACATTAGGTACGAAAGTCAAGATGTCGTGACGTCATAATACAGGACTTAAAAGAACGTTCTAATTCCTAAAAATAAATACTTAAATTTGAGTCAGAATCGAGTTACTTTTTCAGTAACGAATATTTTCAAATTAATCCTCATAAATATGTAAAATATTGATGTTTTACTATTTTTTTAAAAATGATCTTTTTTTTTAAAAAATGATCTAGTGCGGGCTTCGTCGTCGTCTTCTACCAAAACAGTTGTTTACTTAAAAACGTTGTGGTAAGTTTCTGTGTTCCGATTGTTGTGATGAAAGTGCCCCAGCGTCTGTGGGTACAAGTGGTGTGCGGATTTATCACAGGAAATGGGAAGTTTGTTGACACAAGCGACTCCGTATACATCGAGATGGGGTCAATCTTTTAAAAAAATGAAGAGTAAGTAAATATTTCGAAAGCGTTTTGGTGAGATTTGCACTGCCGTGGATACCCTTTTCACTACCCTCTGTTTAATGCTTTAAATTCGGCCTTAATTTCTAACTTTGGAGAAAATATTTACTTCGAAAGGAGAGTAGAGGTCTTTAGCTCCGTTTCTCACCCACAAGTCACGACTGATGCCCATCTCCGGTGTCAGGACGCGTTATAAGTACTTTTTCAGAGGGTGGCATGCTATGAACGCCGTTTGAGTTTGATCCAGGCCATCCATGCGGTGTTTTACCCTAGCCTAAACTTAACATAGCCTTCGAGCAAATCATTGAGATATCATCATAAAATACAGCAATTCATTTCATTTAGACACTCTTAGGTTAAGACCCCATAGAAGGATAAGGTCTATACGGTAAACTAGGAGTCCTAACATGACTAGAAGCTATTGATACAACCTATAAACATCTGAAACTCACCAAGCAAAGGACGTCCATCCCATACTTACTTAATGATTGAGTGCTCTAAGCCGAAGACATCACATTTATAATTGATCAACTACACTTATTGTCACGATTATGATGACGGCAATTAGTATCATAAAAGATAAAAGACGTTTTACTAGAAGCTACGCTACTGAGACCGTCAACGGCGTCGGTTTGTTGACATTTTGGGCGTCTTCTATTTGATAGTATTTTTGTTTGTAGTTCTGGTTTAGAAGTGGTTTCACTTATTTTCATTCATTCTAATAAGTCAATTGGTGGACAATTGAAGGCAATCGTTGGTAATACAAATAAAAATTTAGATAATTTGCTTATGAACTGTATAATTTAATCGTAATTATTAGGCCAAATAATGGATGCAGGTAATGGTTATTTGTTTACGTTTTGGGCGTCGTCTCCTAAGGACTTCTCGTTCATGATTCCTGTTGAATTTGATGTTTTGATTCAAACCTAATTGATGAAAAGGGAAAAGTAATAATCGGAGAAATAATAAAAAATATAGATAATTTATTTAAGATAAATGATGATAAGTACTGACGCGAATTTTCTTCGACGACTAGTTAGGGACGGATTTGGGGTTAGGGGAAAATAGATTTACGAAAAACGTAAGTTCCCAGCCCCCACAGAAGGGCAAAAGAACTATGGTGATAAGTTTACAATTCTTTTATAAAAATAAACCTACTCTCATTGCTACACAATTATTTACATGAGATCACTGATACAAATTTTGTTTTAAACAAAAGTCCTAACTGGAATAATACATTCAATGGTTACTCACAGTTACGTTCGCATGGTGGAAACTGATATTAGGTTTGGCAGTCCTCAGACCCTACTTACTACCACGTCCTGCTAGATTTGCGGACTCTAGTAAGAGAGAGAGATCGTTGTTGTTGAAGATATTAAGCCAGCCTTGTGCTGGCACGGGCTCTTGTTCCTAGGGTGAGATCAGTGCGTGCATCGGCTTTCATAGTAGCCCGGCCAATTGGTGATTTTTAACAGTTTATTTCAACTTTTTTCCACTATGCGACAAATGCAACAAATTAATAAATAAAAAGGCACAACTTTAATGATATGGTTTTCAGTGCAGAAAAATGAGTGAAATAATAAATTCGCCCAAAACATTTTGTGAAAGTTAGAACCATCGCATTTCTGCCATCACTGGGTGAGAGTGGAGGGAAAGCTAAGGCCTTGAGGTGGAGTTCTTTATCGTGGAAAAATACTGGTAAAGAGATCGCAACTTCAGGCAAATACCCTCTATGCTTCAAGCACATAAATTGAAGTAGTAGTAGTCCTATGTCTCTGCTATTTTCGCCTCTTCTTTATAACGGCTCTATTTGGCTTATAATTGCTGTAGAATGATTGTTCCTTAACCCTCTTACGCCTAAGCCCTAAAAATCAAAACGTCTCCCGTATGCCGAGGCGGGTTTGGAGTGAGTACGGAAGCGGAAAAAATAATTTTTTCAAAAAATCACAGCACGCTTAGTTTTAAAGATTAAGAGTTCATTTTTGGCTCCTTTTTTGTCATTGCCTGAAGTTTAGTATGCAACCATCAGAAATGAGAAAAATATCATTATCATATATAAATAATGCGATATATGGTAGCGAAAAAAAAATTCATACATAATCGTATTCAAATCGAGCTGTGCGAAAAACCGTTAAAGCTAACAAGTAACTTTTTTTCGTTGTATTGTACACTAAATTGCGATAATTTTGATATATAACACATTGTAAAACGATCAAAGCAACACAGAAAAAATACTATCCCAAAATGATGCATGAATTCGTAACGATGGACATAAAAATGTTTTTTTTTCAAAAAATCACCCTAAATCTAAATATTGTTCTAGAGACTTCCAATTTGTCTCAAAATGAAGACAAATGATTGAATATTACGATACTGTAAGAGTTTTAGCTTAGAATTGCAGTTTTCGACCATTTCTGACGAGTTAAAGTTGACCGAATGTCGAAATTATTATATATATTGTTTTATATGCAAATATTGCGAAAAAGAGAAAAGCTACAACCTTCAAAATATATTTTTTTGTATTCATGAATTTGTGCACATTTTCATATCTGAAACTCTATAAAATGCCTAATATGAAACGGAGCAAATATTAGGAGAATGCAACGTACGCATTTCGGAGATTTGCGGCCGCGAATCGGTGGGCGGAGGGAAAGATTTTTTTAATTCACCATAAATCTAAATATTGTGCTAGACACTTCGAATTTGTTTCAAAATTAAGATAAATGACTGTATATTACTAGATTGTAAGAGTTTTAGCTTACAATTGCGTTTTTCAACTATTTCGGTAGAGTCAAAATTGAGCGAACGTGGTTTTTTTTACTATTTATCGTGATTTATATGCAAATATTTCGAAAAAGAAAAAAGCTACAACCTTCAATAATTTTTAGTTGTATTCTACATGAAATTGCGCACATTTTCATATATAAAACCTTCTGTAACGGCTAATTTTAAATGGTGCAAACATTACGACAATCCCTCGAAAAAAATTTTTAATTTTTTTCGGCAGAGTTACCGCGCGGACGTTAAGGAAAATATTACGGTATATTTTTTTTTTCATAAATTCACCATAAATCGAAATATTGTGCTAGAGACTTTCCAATTCGTTGCAAAATGAAGGTAAATGAGTGAATATTACTAGAATATAAGGGTTTTAGCTTACAATTGCGTTTTTGACCATTTCGGTAGAGTCAAAGTTGACCGAAGGTTGAAATTTTTACACTTATCGTTATTTATATGAAAATATTTCCAAACTGATAAAAGCTACAATCATGAATATTTTGTTGTTGTATTTTACATGAAATTGCGCACATTTTCATATATAATACTTCATGTAACGAATAATTTAAAATGGTGCAAAAAGTATGTCAAAGTGACGAAATAATTTTTGAGATGTATCACTGATACTTTTTAGTGCGATAAGAAAGAAATTCGCGCTTGCGCGTCTGCGTAACGATTGTAAACAAAACAACGCCTTGATCCGTGAACTTCCAGCATCCCCCAAGGTGCGTGATTCAAAAGTTTTTGGCTGGTAGGCCTATAAGTATTTTTCCGCGAATTTAAAAAAAAACTTTTTTGAGTCGACGTCTAATACGTCCAATCGGATACGGGAGACATTTTGACTCGACGTTTAATATGTCCAATCGGCATAAGAGTGTTGATTCCTGTAGTGGATTCTGGAAGCATCTGTTCCTTTTTCACTTCGAAATAAGGCGAAAATGATTGCTATAACTGAGAGAGAGAGAGAGAGAGAGAGAGAGAGAGAGAGAGAGAGAGAGAGAGAGAGAGAGAGAGAGAGAGAGAGAGAGAGAGAGAGCTAATTTTCTAGGTATCCAAATATCCTAAAATACCATTTTCTATGAAGACAATTTTACTACCTCAACTAATCTCGGCTGCCTCACGCCTAAATTTCATAAATCAAATAAAATCACATTCAAGATAAAAGATAATTATACCATTACCTGACGAAAGGCATTACTAGTAATACAAAGAAGGTTTCTGCCTTGCCTAGCAGATATTTTAAAATAAAGGGCATTTACGTGCTAGGAATACTAAATATAAGATCGTATTCTTTGTTATGTAATATTTTAACAAGATTTTACACCAAAGACATCTATTAAGTGCTATGGCAGTCTTCGGATGAAGTGTGGTCTTTTGAGGACGAAACTATTATATGTTTGTTTTAAGGCAAGAAACCGCAAAATAATCCTTTATCATATATATAGTATAGATTATATAATATAATATATATATATATAATATATATATAATATTTATATATTATATATATATTATACATATATATATAAATATATATGATAACTATGATAAACGAAGTTCTATATCTCTAAAACCTAACCTTAATAAGGGGACGTTTTGAGAAACGTAAAATGTTTTGAAGTAAGTGACGAAGTTCTTCGTTTTGGTGACAATCAATGGCTGCTCCTTATAACGAGAGGAAGCAGGCTTGCCAACATTATCAAGGGGTTCAACACTCAATCAAGGGCAAATGACGAACTATTAATTCCGAAAATGAATGAATTAAAGAAGTTAACTGATTCCCACAAGGAATACTTTAATATTTTCGATCCAAAAGCGAGCAAGTGACGTAGAAAAGGCTGAAAATTCTCTCGTTTAAAAGTCTCCAAAGTTGGGATTCATGACGCATCAAGGACTATAAGTATCAAACATCATGAACCCTTTAAATGTTGTTTTAATCGAAATTTTGCTATTTTGGAGATATATTAAATAAAATTAATTGTTTCTGGTTCAAATTTTGTCTCGAGTTTGCTCAAATCGTGTGAATTCGAAAATCGAGGTTGAAATAAATTGATATTTGTTACTCAGAATTACCAATCTTAAAATTCCAGGATAAGATAGGAAATCGAGAGGCAGCCCTGGGAGTATGAATAATTAAAATGGAATGATATATATCATAAACAGATGTAATTTCCATTAATTTGTATAAGAATTACACCCAATTTCTCCCAGTAGAAAAAGATAAAAATACATTTGCACTTGGTAATCCCGTGATCCTTATCAGTTTCACTATCATTTTAAACATTCCTGGCATATTTATTACTGTTTTCTTTACTATATGATATTACTATAGAGGATATTCTGACTTCATGATCAACAGCCCTAGGAGATCATTTAATCTTTATAACCTTGTGGAAAGTTACAGAAACTCGAAGGCTATCAGTTTTGTAAAACTCTCACATATACAGACCACTATCTTCAGTATGGAATACGTTAGCTTATGGAAATTTACGCTCTAATGAAATGCGTTGTCGAAGGAAGCACAGAGCGTAACCCAGTGATTATTTTCTGGAATATTTTAGTCAGGAGAAAAGTTAAGAGGACTGGCAGTGCTGACACCCTGTAGGGACACCCCATAACCCTGTAGCCAGTAATACAAACCCTTGAAAAAATTAAAAGTATGAACCGAAAGAAAAATATAATTTATGTGAGGCTTTGCCGAGGTTTAAGCTAAGAATAATGATACAGATTTTTCTCTCTATAATGTACATACAGTTTTGCCATAATTTGGACTATAATAATATAAGGAATAGTCGAATGTTGTTGGTAATTCTAGTTTTTCGCTGGCTAACAATCCCGGGCAGTTTATGTATTACCAGAACCCAATCAGTGAATTCCCTCGTACAATTCCATGCATATGGCTTAAAATACTACTTTGTTAGGCACCAACTGGCATAAATAATAGAATATATATTTTATTTTTTAATGCAGTCATTGCAATCACTTATACGGCAATTTTTATTCTTGCCTCGCTATCTAAGGCCCAACAGTTTCTTGATCGAGCACCGTTTTGCATCGGGCAACCAATAGATGGCGTCTGCAGTCCACGATTCTGAAATGAAATCCAGTCCAATCCAGTTTCGAGGGATGATTTCCTACACGTCACAGTCACCTGAGGCCTTTCGGTAATTGGGACAGAACGAGGCACCGGCATTTTAATTGGGAATTGCTGGTTTCCGAACTATTAGGTCTCCTCTCGTGTGAGGTTTACCCTTTTTTATTTAAAAAAAGATTAATAATACAAATAAAAATGAGTCTATCAGCCGTTTTATGGAATATATCGCATTTGTGATAGCTACCTGAGATATATTGCACATAATTTCAAGCTTGCAATGTCAGTAATTGGAGTTTGGGTGGCTGTATTATTTAAGGAATTTTCAGCTTTATGTTGGTGGGCTGAGGGTAGGATATTGCCAACCAAATACACCAATTTTTTTGCTGTTGTTCTGCTTGAGGGATGTCACATGGTGATACTACTACCAGTACTAATACTACTTATAATAATAACAATAATAATGTGAATGCCACGATGTAGAATGATACGTCTGGGAGATGTAGAGAGCTTATAATCATCTCCCACTTTGGAGTTGCAAGATTCGGTTGACCATTTTTGCCTAAGATTACATTTGGAATGGGTTTGTGATGCTGTTCCTTTTTCAAGATCATTTCAGACACAAAAGGAAAGCATATTGTGGTTTATTAGGCAAATATACTTTCATAAAACAAAAATATTATTGATAGCATGATTTTCCATATAAAGGATTTAGTCAGGTTACAAACTAGATCGTGCATCATTTTAGACGCAAAAGGAAAGCATGAGGAGAGCAGCAACTTCATAACAGATGGAAAACCCAAAACGATTTTGGCACTCAACAAAGACAAGTAGTTGTGAAATACTGTACTGGGAAGGGAGTACTTCATTTCACAATTATCTATGAAATGTTTCTGCAAAATTACCTAAATTCACAGACCTCAAGGCAAAAGACACCTTCCATGTTCTAAGGCGTACACAATCAAGAGAATACAGTAAATGGAAAATTTAATCTGCAACCACAATGGATTCAAAGACATCAACATAAACTAGCCAAATAAGTAAACCTCCAATGGATAAGTGACACTATCTACTCAATTAAGCACGTTCCTGAACAGCAGCAAAATGGCAACTTTTGAAGTCCCTGGTCTTCGACTGTGGTTGTAGCCAAATTTCAAACCACTACTAAAAAAAATTGCAAGCAAACACAACAGGAAAAAATGCTAACCTGAGAAAAACGAAGCTATACTTGTGAACACAAAATGGCTTCAATGTCTACAAGATAACAGAAAGCAATGAAAGTGAATCACATGCTTAGCCTTACTCACAAGAAACTACACTCAAGCCACAGCAGTATCCGTCCATATTACTGTGACGAAGGCTGCAAAGAGCAGAACATCAAATAAAAGTTAAAAAACACAGTCAAATGAAAGAGTTATCCAATTTCACCACAAAAAACAAGTCTTGCGAATGTCCGACAGAAATTTTCTGAGTCGGAAACAGCAGTAGCCATCCATATTACTGTGACGAAGGTTACAACGAGCAGGAATTCAAATTGGACAATTGAAAAGATTCTCAGACAGAATTATTAATCCATCTCATAGTAAATAGAGCAAGAAGAATGATCAATCAAATACTTCCCAAATTCTTTCATCCACCATTGCTTAATTTTGATGTTCCTAAGAAACTGTTTTATGCAACTATCCCATATATGCCTGACTTCAAATTCTCGTCTAATCTCGCACGAATCATTGAACAAGAGATTCCTTGTCTCAGAGTCAAACTTATAACAAATAATCCATGTATAATTGGCTCCTTCTTTAATTTTAAAGACTGCCTTCAGCCCTTCATGAGATCCAACGTCATATATAAATCTATTTGCCCTGGATGTCCGGGCTCTTACACTGGATCGACTCGGAGGCTGCTGAGGGTCAGATATTGTAGCCATCTGGGTTTCAGCTTCCGTACAGGTCGGAAAATAAAACAACCTGAATTTTCCAATATCAGGAACCACGCTTCTAATTGCAAAATTGAAATCCAAAAAGAACGATTCAAAATAATAGATTATGTCAAAAATCCTGACCATCTAACTACCCTCGAGTCGTTATACATTAAGAAACTTGTTCCTTCACTCAATAGCAATACCTCCTCAGCAACTCTATACCTGGCATAGTTGACGTCGTCTTCGTCAACTGGTTTTTTAGTCATTCCATCTTCTCTCTACATTATGGACGGTTGGTGTTTGGGTTGTTCTCTCTCTCTTTACCTTTGTTTGTTTTTACTTTGATTTTTAATTTTTAAGACTATTTTAATATTTGTGAGTTCCTTTGTTTTATCATTGAATATTATTTATTGTCTCTTTGCTCTTTTACAGACTGATGATGCACAGAAGTTTCATGTGCGAAACGTTTCGTTGAAAATAAACTTGATTCCTTTTACTGGTTGTATCATGGACACCTTCTGAAGCTCCTATATATTTATTTAACTGAGCATCTATAATATATATATATATATATATTATATATATATATATATACTATATATATATATATTATAATATATAGATAATATATATATATAGAAGGAGGTCAAAATAAGCTGGCATAAGAATGTGGAATTATTCAGACTAATATGAGATCCTGGACAAGATAGATATGCAGGTAATTAGGTGGTTTAATATTGAAGACACTGAAAAGGATTATAATTTGTTCACTAACACGTCAAGAATGAGGGGCAAGGGGCCACTGAACAGAGCCTTAAATTGGGGGCCCCTTCATCCAGGTAGAAAAGTATGTGAGAGATATCAAGCATCTTCAAGGAGCAGTTCTTATTGAGAGAGAGAGAGAGAGAGAGAGAGAGAGAGAGAGAGAGAGAGAGAGAGAGAGAGAGAGACTGATTAAACAAGTGTCAAAGTTTTGAACTTTTTGTTTGTGAATAACTCATCCATACTAGTATTAAAATCCTTGGCTGTGCCAGAGCCATCTAAAAACAGTTAGCTTTAAACAAAAACATTAATTTCAAAACCTTGGCTACTCATGAAACCATGCCTAAACATTTTTTTTAATGCTCAGTGCTGGTGGCTACAATCAAATACCCTTAAGATAAAATCTCCTTTAAAAATAATATTTGTACAAATGGGGACTGTGCCAAGGTGTACTCATCTGATAATACCCATGGGTTAGACATCGGGCTAAATCAAATATTGGGCAAAATGACTCAAGGAAAAACGTTACATTATGATTAGCATGATTCAGTTATGCTTGAAACATTAACACCTACAGCTATATCGAGCTAGTCACGGTAGCCACACCTTTGCAAGCTTTGTCTGCACCCTCATTCAATGCCAGTGGTGTTGGTCCACAATTAAAATTTCCCACTTACAAAAGGGTGTACTTAAGAGCATTGATATTAAATCGAGACATCCCATTCCAAAAAAGATTGACCATCAATCAATTATCATTTCTATGCTCTAATGGAACAGCCCTGGAGGTTCTTTCTGTAGAAAAAAAATTGCACAACTGGAAAAGGAGAGGAAGGTGACATCATGTTGGAAGAAAGAAAAAGTTGACATCCCTTTTGGAAGAGAAAAATGACCACTGCGTATGTGGAGAGAAAGTTGACAGCCAAGTTGGTGGAGAGAATGTCCCTGTTAGGACAGAATGACCAAATGGTGAGAACAGACATTAAAACGAAGACAGTTGAGATCTGAGAAAAAGAAAACTTCCCAGCAGTAAAAAACTAAGACTATGTTGGATTTGTCCAGGTCTACTCATATACCAAAATGGGGTGAGGGTGTCTTTTACAACATGAAACCTAATTCACAAATGTACTTACAAAAGTGAAGTGTCTAAACCCAATTCACAAGCATAATTATAAAAGGGGTCTCAATTTCACAACACGCAACCTATTGCGCAAACACACTTAGAAAATGAGGGTATCTATTCCACATGACAATTAATTCCCAAAATACTTACAAAAGGTGGTGGGGGGTGGGGGGGGAGGGGGGGCAGGTTGTCTATTTCACAAGATTAAACCTTTCACAACATTAAACATTTCACAACATTAAATCTAATTCACAAAATATAACTGCAATATCAACATAGATATTTACAATTGAAAGCTACAACAGATTTAACCGTTACCTGGCATCACTTGTATTATTCTATTGATTCTGGAACTCAAATTATCAACATCATTACTTTTATATTATTTTATTTTCATTATGGTACTCAACTATCAACATTATTTATTTCTATTTCATAATCATAATATACATTCCATTATACTATTGATGCAGTTGTTTCATAATTTTCATTAATGCCTGGTATTCTTAGCCGATAGCACTATGATTAGATTTATAAAGTATATTTTCATTAAAATTTAAAAAAAAAAAGTCATGCTTGCTTTTTAAATCTGCAATCATAAATATAAGAAATTGCTCGGAAATATTCAGTTTCTTGATCTAAAAACCCCAGCTGATTAGGCTCACTTTGCTCACCAAACCGTCTTTACCCCCAAACAAAAATCTGAAATGACACCTCTGGATTAAAGGCGATACTCAAGTACAAACTCAACATTGGAAATATGATGAAAGCCATAAACACATGGGCAATACCAGTAATCAGATACACCGCATGGAGTGGACAAAGGCTGAACTATGCAACAGAGACCAGAAAACTATTAAACACATGACAATACACAAAGCACTACACACAAGAGCAAATACAGAGACTATACATAACATGAAAGGAAGGAGGGAGAGGACTACTAAGCATAGAGGACTGCGTCAACATCCAGAGCAGAGCACTGGGGCAATATCTGAAAACCAGTGAAGACAAGTGGCTAAGGAGTGCATGGGATGAAGGACTGATAAAAGTAAATGAACATCCAGAAATATTCAGAGACAGGTGAATGACAAACAGAATGGAGGAATAGCACAACAAACCAATGCACAGACAGTACATGGGACAGAGTAAAGAGCTGGCCAGCAATGAAACAAGGCAATGGCTACAGAGGGGAGAACTCAAGAAAGAAATAGACGGAAGGCTAATAGCAGCACAAGATCAGGCCCTGTGAACCAGATAAGTCCAAATAAGAATAGATTGGAATAACATCTCACCCATTTTATGCAGGAAGTGCAATATGAAAAACGAAATAATAGACCACATAGCAAGTGAATGTCCAGCACTTGCATAGAACCAATACAAAAAGGGACATAATTCAGTACCAAAAGCCCTCCACTGGAGCCTGTGTAAGAAACACCAGCTACCTTGCAGTAATAAGTGGCACACATACCAACCTGAGGGAGTGATAGACAATGATTAAGCAAAGATCCTCTGGGATTAGAATCAGAACAGATAAGGTGATAAGTGCCAATAGACCAGACTTGACGCCGAATGACAAATTCAAGAAGAAATTACCACTCATCGATGTCTCAGTACCATGGACAACAGAGTATGTAGATGAGAAAAAAAGAGGAAAAACTAATAAGTATCAAAACCTGAAAATAAAAATAAGAAGGATAGTGTCAGTGGAAACTGTACCCATAATCATAGGAACACTAGGCATGATCCCAAGATCCTTGAACAGGAACCTGGAAAACTAGATGCTGAAGTAGCTCCAGGACTCATGCAGAGGAGTTTACTATCAGAAACAGTTCACATATTGAGAAAAGTGATGGAATCCTAAGGAGGCAGAATGCAACCTAGAACCTACTCTATAAATACCACCCACCCAGTCGAATAGGATAGCTGAGCTAGAAAAATAATAACAACAAATTAAGATACCAGGCAAGGGTTTGTTGGTGATGAAGATCATAGGCGTATGAAGTGAAGTTCATTTGGGAGGGAAACACCAACTTTGCCCGAATTTTAAACATCACAATTGTCTTTCTTTCTTTCTTTCTTTTTTGAATCACCATATTTGGGTAACAAATACCAACAGCTGTTAAATTATGTACAGCAGGTACGACTTTGAAGAAGTTTAGCAAAACTACATAGCTATTATTCAATTCTTTATTCAGAATATATACATCGTCTTCTTTCTCTACAAGCTTGTTCCTATTTGGGGTCGCTGTAATGGTTCTCCAACACACTCTTCTATCTTCCTCGGTCCAGTGCATCCTCTCGCTCAGTCCCAACTCCCTCATATCTCTCTTCACACAGTCAATCCAGATTATTTACATACATCCTCTTATGTAAACTTTCAAACCGAAATTCCCTCAAATAATAAAACGTCGAGGCAATTTTTAAGATATTACACAACTTACAAAAGGAACATCCTATCAATATTTATTTTTACATCATTTTTCACGAAAAAAGGCATGACTAGCAAGATCACCAACTATATGAAAATATATACAAATCAGGCTTCGAGCAAATATATTTGCTTTATATGAATGATAACAATTGCAGTTATAATTAACTATGCTATTATCAAATTACAACTACAATTACAATGAGGGAACATCTCAAACACAAATATAATAAAATTAATTTCAAGCATTAAGAATTTTAGTTCCAAATACATAACCACAGAAAATAAAACAAAATGCATATAAAAAAACATGAATTTGGTCTCCTTTTAAAATCAGTTCATAAAACAACACTTAATATGTTTAAAAGCTTTCTAAATTAACATTATCATGAATAATTCACACCCGAAGATTACTTCATATTTGAAAAAAATTATGTGGTAGTTAAAATTACCAGTTGATAGAAATAAAGAATTATAAGTATAATTACGTAAATGTGTAACTAATTACTTTTCTATTAGATTATCATTACTCCAAGCCTGTACAAATAGTCAAATACAGAAGAAAATCTTTATTACACTATATTTTATAGCCTATTTAGAGATAAATTAAAAGAACATTTTGTCCCTTCCCTTTCGTTTGCCAAATACAACTTTTATGGTGTTCGATATCTATCCTGCCGACATAACCTCTCTCAATGCAGAGAAGTCCTAATGCTGAGACCCTATCCTGATCCATAGTAGATCTAAGGTAAGTCTTGAGTCTTCTCAAGCACGAGAATGACCTTTCTGCTGAACAAGATGTTGCTGGTAAGGTTGCCAGGGGTTTTGTCATCTCACTGAAGTGTGGCAAAGTTTCACACAGAGAATTTGAGGAAAGATACCTTAGCACTGTATTTGCAGTATTCAAATCCACGCCTTCCAGATCGTGAAAAATGGCAGTTTCAGCCATTAGGATGTCTTGATCCACATTGTAGAATTCAGACACTGTCTTAAAATCATCCCCTATTGCGTTCCCTAATATCATTTTTGCTAGGGGTGTCAGGATATGTGTATCTCTGCTTCCAAATCTCGCTCTCAGTTCAGTGAGAACTCTGTCTAAGGCATTATAGTAAGATATCCTGGCTCTTTGATGGCCTGTAAAGGAGATGGGTTCTTCAGGAGTTTCTCCTGAGAGTGCTTGCAGCCTCTTGGATGGTTTCTTTTGGCGCTTTTTAGTTTCCACCTCTTCAATGTCAGGTGCAATTTCAATCATGTTTGTTGCAGTTTTTCTGGCTTTTTCCCAAATGAGAGAAAACATATCTTCCTCCCTTCACTTTTTGAAGGTTTCTAGTGTAGCATCACAAGTGATCTTTGCAGTCATCCCGTCAACATCGTGACCATGCAGGTATCTAGCCAGGGCATTTTTGTTGGAAAAGGTCACGTTCAAAGTGTGCAAGCCAAGGATGAAGTGGAACTCAAGCATAGCTTTGACAAGACCCTTTGCATCCACAGAAGTTTAGGCATCTTTTTCCTCAGACAACTCTATTAATTAAAGCAATTAGAATTCTCTCAGGTGGTTGCTCTACAGCTTTCACAGCCTCCCATCTACAGGACCAGCGTGTCTCACTTAGAGACTTC
The DNA here is from genome assembly GCF_015104395.2 of Macrobrachium nipponense. Taxonomy (NCBI): domain Eukaryota; kingdom Metazoa; phylum Arthropoda; class Malacostraca; order Decapoda; family Palaemonidae; genus Macrobrachium; species Macrobrachium nipponense. Next base: position 20,950,613 of record NC_087222.1, read on the forward strand.
AATTTGATGTATGGACTGTATGGTGTTGGGTCAATATCAGGCATGTGTACAGAACGGAGAACATTCTCTCGCTTAGGTGTATTAAAGAAGTCGTGGATGGACTGGGCAACTCCAAGACCATTTCTGATGATAGTATTTTCCTGCAATGTATCCTGTAGTGCAATGTTGAGTAAACATGTAATAAAGTGTTCTGAAATGTTAAAATTTGCGAGTGTTTTGTAATTTCAAGATGAAAAAATATACAAAACCACTTCACTAATAAACAACACTTTATACGCGTCACTTTAGGCCACTTAGAAAACAGTCACTAGCATCGATAGATTTGTAATGGTTAATCACTGAAGAAGGAAATTCAACTACTCCATCACCAACACACACCATTCCATGCCTTTCACAAGATAACTTTGCAACTATTTTCCTATTTCTTAAACACACCGAGTCATTTTCCATATCGATAAATGTTTTATCAAATGTTAGCAGACTGGAACACTTTTCTTTATCTTGCCTACAGTCTATATTACTCCCATGAAAATAATTAAGCAAGGAATACCGAGAGAGGAGTCAAGGCGTGTCAAATATCTGGCTGCTGCGCTTCCCGTATCGTTAACAGTATAGCCAGAATGCATAAGAACATTGCCGTATGGCACTTTGCTGGCCGTAACATTGACTTATCATTAGAATATTATTATGTATTCAGTTTCTAATATTACAGGTTCCCTACTGATTACTGCTCCTTATTACATTGGTCATTATTATGTACTTATTTGTACCTTTATTTTCATTACTAACAGTGTTGCCTAACTAAATTATCTGACAATAATGCTATGGAAATAATGGCTAGCATATCGTATATTACTGTACACTAGTTGTAGCCGATGGTTGATAAAGAATGATAAAGAATACATATGATATACGATATCTTACAGAAAACTATAATAACATCATCGGCACAACGATTTAAAGGAACTTTGCAAGACCCTGTTCTCCAGCCATGAAATTAGCAATGGATGTATTTCAGCCTGCTGGTGGTGAGACTCGAGGTCTCTCTCACTCTCTCTCTCTTGCGCGACATATTTGTTCATAGTATTAGCATCTAACATATTATATAACTACCATACATATTACCTATATATACTCTCAGTTGTAATGGTGTATTTCACATGCGATTATTTATTATTTGGTTACAGATACAAGTTTATATTTATTTTTATTCTTACGCGTTAAAGAAAAAGAAAAAAGCTTTCCCAACTGCCCGAATATCTCAACCACTTCCCCGACAAGTTTATTTTTACTTTTATCCTCGTTATTTATCTATTTGTTATTTATTATTGTTTTATATTAAACAAAAATTCCTTCCCTGGATATCTCGACCGATTTCCCGGAACTTAAACCGATTCCCGGACCGGGGGGGGGGGGGGTGGCGCCAATTGTCCCCCCCCCCCCCCCTCCTGCCCCCCTGGCTGGGACGCCTATGCCCTTACGGTAAACTGGACTTCCTGGAACAGGAATTTTCATAGACTGCCAGACAGAGGCTGCCGTGTGGTGGCTGCCATTGCTTTCTCTGATCCGCTTCAAGAGCGGGAAAGTGCGAGTAACCTCTCCCTCCCCCCTTCTCTCTCTCTCTCTCTCTCTCTCTCTCTCTCTCTCTCAGAGCTTGGTGAAGGTTGCAGGGTCTGTGATTCAAAACGATCCCGTCATAGCCTATTCACGGGTAAATATAGTGAGAGAGAGAGAGAGAGAGAGAGAGAGAGAGAGAGAGAGAGAGAGAGAGAGAGAATCGTAAAATCTCAACACAGGATACGAAGGTAGAAACTAAACTCCCAAGTCAAAGAAAAAAATAAGATTCAGTTGACGACAACTCTTCCTAGGTATCATAAGGAGGAACTACCTTTCATAAATGAAGTTAGCTTTTAAGGTTTAGTATTTTATATGATGAAACTCTTAAATCCTAGTTGACCCCCCTCCCCCCCTCCTCTTTCTCTCTCTTGGGAGGTCAATGTTAATACGAGTATTATGCTCGGTGGGGAATATTGTGGAAGGTTATGGGATTTAACTAAGGAATATTTTAGATATAAATACCATAATTATCGAGTTCACACATGGGAAATTATTACTCGTTATACACAGACTATACACGGGTTGAGTTTTACTGGCATCTTCCTCCCTCTTTGAACAGTAACACCTTGAACACCCTTCGTTTGGGGAGACTCGCTACGATCTATTTTTAGATCACCTTAGATCACGTACTACTTAATTAGGTAGTACTAGCCTCAACTGATTCACACGGGGAAAAAGGGGGGTCTTAGAATCAGTCGCTTTGTAAAATGTAAACAGTTTAATACGAACAAGTAAAGAACATTTAACATTAATGAACATAAAACCAGTAGAGGCAAACTAAGGAAAAAACAATCACAATTAGCTAACAAGCAAATAGAAAATAACGTTAAATTATAATAGAATCAAAATTACACACACTACAGCTAAGGTAACATTAACAAACAATAACAAACTAACACAAACGAAGAGTAAACACAAACTAAACTGAAGTCAACAAAGTTGTTCCGTTAGGTTCAATTGGATCTTGAAATACACTTAAGAAATAAACGCCATGAACTGCACCTGAAGAACAAGGAGCTCTCGAACGTCTCTCACCTTCCTGTAAAAAAAAAAAAAAAAAAAAAAACAAACAAAAAAAAAAAAAAAAAAAAAAAAAAAAAAAAAAAAAGCAGAGAGGTAAACGGTAGGCGCATTTGTAACTATTCCACCAACAGAAAGGGATAATTGCTAGTTTTAAATACAGTAATTAATAAGAGAGTATCAAAGTAATTGCATTTCCTTTACAAAGGGAAAATGAAAGCTTCCACTCATGAATGTACAAAATAATTAAAACAAATTATGATCACAATCTGAAAACCTTCAGATATTTTAGTAAATGTTAAGACTCCAGCCCCATAAATTTTTCTGAACCCCAACTACAATGGTTCAGAAAATGGAGAGAATATAAATTTCTCGACAACACATCAGCATGAAGGAAGGGGGACAGTCATTAGTCCCAAAGGAGGAGAAGTGACCGAACTATTTCAAGCAGCCATGAAACTATACGGCACCGGGCGAGGAGAGAGAGAGAGAGAGAGAGAGAGAGAGAGAGAGAGAGAGAGAGAGAGAGCTGCTGCCATTCGTACGATAATTATCATTCATGTACGATTAAACTGTCTCTGGTACGATGTACGATACCAGCTCCAACTATCGTTCATTTTATGCGATAATACTGGTATTTGTTTATTTTCAGATGGTTAGGAAGCATTTTTTTAAAAGATTAGATGTGTCCAATTGAAAATTATGAAACTGTAAAGAGATAATTTCCCTTTAAGATATTTAGATAATTGTGTTTGAGATTATTGAGATAGGTAGGCTAATTGTACTGATACCTTGAGTGTTTTCATCACACCCTCTACTCAGTTACCAATGGCCGAGAAGTCGTCTTATTGCTAACCCCTTTTAAGAGAGACATGAGACCATTAAGTCTCTCTCTCTCACTCTCTCTCTCTTTCTCTCTCCGTGGAACGAGGCAATTATGCCGAGATATATGTATACACAGCAAAATAAAACGGAGGTACTCTTTCCTTTTACTTTTCCTGTGGTCTTGGCTAAATGTATTGTCACCGCACTATTTAGTGACACATAGTATGCACACACACACTCACACACACACACACACACATATATATAATATATATATAATATTTCTCGCAGATTAGTTTGAGTTCAAGTTCACCTCGTCAGTAGTGGTACAGACAGGAATGGGAATCTATGTTTATTCTCTTTAAAAGGTCACATTGTTTTTTTTATATATAATAAGAGGAGTTCGATTTATACTATTTTTGCCTTATCATTGTAAATATATAAAAGATATACATGCATTTATTTTGATACCAAAAAATGTTGTTGATTAGAGCATAGTGTAGTGATAACAGATACGATTATTTTTCATATGCATATGATATATTTTGCGATAAATATGGTGAAAAAACGATAATTTTGAATCATCTGTACGATAAGGTGGTCAAGAAAATCTGGCCAGGGCGGCGGCGGTCGCCCTGGCCAGTCAGCCTAGCAGCAGCAGAAGCATCATCATCAGTGTTTCTATTTGACGAAAACGGTGCCTATTGTCACGGCAGGCGACTTTGTCATATAAGAAGAGGATGATAGGTACTATTTAAACGAAAACTATCCATTTTCTGTTTATGAAAGGAAGGAAAGAACCAAGAGACCAAGTTGACAAGACGATGATGCGTTGTCATCTATTTTCTTGGAATATTTTCCCATGAATCCTGAATGGTGTCGTTTCATACAGCCTGGATGGAATAGCTTACTTAGTACGTACTACAGGTTGACTTGAACCGCTCTTGGCGGCATAACAACAACGCCTATTTCCACCACATCAAGTCGTCGTCTGAGGTGAGGTTTAACGGTTAAAGAATTCTGTTTCCTTCAATACCTTTGTATTTTGTTTTTACAGCATTCATTGTTTCAAAACAATCACCCATTGGCCTCAGAGAGAGAGAGAGAGGGAGGGAGAGAGAGAGAGAGTTTCGAACACTTTCTAGCTTTGTTATGTTGATTCAAAAGTTTCCCGTTTTATATAGGACGCAGCTTTTACTTCATCGATATTGGTGTGGAATCATCTTTTATATGCTATAAAAGCATTGAATTAACCTCATTATTCGTAATCGGAGTGTAGGTACAAAGTGAGGTCATAATTATCCCACCAAGTCCCAGTGTGCTTTATCATGCTTTGATTTTTATTAAACTTAATTTCTGAAATGTTTTTGATAAGTTTGATTACCTGTTACGAGAATTTTTAATTATTTATATTATCATTAAAATACAGGTATGACTCCCTAGGAGTCAATGGTATACAGAATAAAGGAAAATGGTCTATTTTATTATAATTATTTTAATTTGATGATTTTTATCCATTATTTTTATTGATATAAGTATGACAGAGATGTAATTCTCTTTGAATTATAACCATATGAAGTCATGTGTGTACAATCATGCCTGCAAGCACAACTGTATAGCACACACAAATCCAAAGAAATCAAGTGAATAAAATGGTAAACAAAAAAACGCAAAGTTCTTGTACTGAGTAAATGATAAATGAAACACTCCAATAAAGAATACATAATAACTACATAAAATAAAAGAACATAGAACTAAAGGAATTGTGAATAACTGTACAGCAGAAAAGGGTTTGCTAACTGCAGAATTCTTTTTTTCATGAAATATTGCCCAGCATGATTTCAGATGAAGAGTGACGTTAGATTTTGTGCACTGAATTTTCCCTTTCCTCTTACACGCAACACATCTTGAAGTTGCAAGAGATTCGGCACAGTGATTAGTATTGTCCGTCCTTACTTGGTGGGAGAGCTTTTCTTCCTTTTGGACCCGACCTTAGGCCTTTTGAACACTTCCTTTCAGGCTTTGCTCTTTTGACAAGGTTCTGAACAATAGACCATCTATATTCTTTGTTAAGAATTGGAGTCGATAGTCATAGTATCCACATGGCTTCCTTTTCATATCTTTTGCAGTGGGCAGTGCTTTGTTCCTAAAGGTTCTGTAGACGACTGGTTTTCTGATTTGCCTTCATAGATCTTTACATAATAGGGCATTCCAGTTGAACTAGAGCCAAGATCCATGATTTGAAGCCCAATCGTATTGGCGGTTGTCTGATGAATTGTTAGCAGGAACGGCGTCCATAATAAGGTGTCATAGATTCATCAATGCTCAGAATTTCATGAATTCCAAATTGCTTAATGTTTTCATTCAATCGATCATACAAAGGTTTCAGTTTAGCCATTTTTTCATTGTCAAGGTTTGCATTATCAGCACAATGAAGAAACTTCTTGATTTGCAGAAACCTATTTCTGCTCATAGTTGCAGCAAGGTCTTGTCCTTTGCTCCGATAATCCTTTTCACTTGATCTGATATTATATCCTGATAAGGACAAGAGTCCTATAAAATTCATCATTTCTTCTAATGCAACTTCAAACTTTTGACAATTCTTCTCTGATTTGCATAACGATTAGTTTCATGCACAAGGATTTCAGTAAGACCATCAAAGACCTTCATGAAAATATCCCATTCAGTAGAAGAAGAAGATAGTGCTGGAAAATTTAGAGGCATATTCAAGCTCCTTCCCAATTTCCGATTCCAACACTTTCCTTTCAATGTTTTCCTTCGTCCAGCGACGTTTATTCCTTCTTTCAGTTTCTTTTATGTCTTCCATTTCTTCTTCATCTTCTACAAATTTCGGTATGCAGACAATTCGTCGAAAGACAATTGGTAGAATGACAATTCGTCGAAATGAAAGTTCCTCAAAATGAAAATTCGTTGAAATAACAATTTGTCGAAATGAATTGTATATACATAAATAGTATGGTAGTTTGAAACAATTTTTCATTTTAAGTGCTTGTTCATTGATAGTATTTTTGTTCAAGAATAATTAGCAGAATAATATGGTAGTTTGAAACAATTTGTGTGTTCTTAGGTATCGAATCATTGATTGTATGGTTGTTCAAGAAGTTTTGTTCTAACGTATTTTCCTCTATTATTACAGTCTCTAGTATTAAACATTTCACCATAGCCCATGAGCAAAATGGAATTCGTCAAGACCGAGTGAGGTGCTAGAAAACTTTTGCATGAAGGTTTTGCTTACACAGTTGATACGAAAAACGGAGTGAGTGTGGAGCAAGCTTACAAACTATTAAAGATGAGATTCAAGGAAATCCTTCCCGGCATTACCATCCGCCAAATGAGACTCGAAATGCTGCCTTGAAAGTTGGACATGAAATTAAGCAAAGTGATTCTGACCCCGAAGAAGTGACTGGCTGCATAGTAGATAATGCAACATGAATATTGTGCCTTTGAGCGTTGCAGGAGCACTACTAAAAAAAAAATCCTCTTTTGCAAACAGTGAACAGGAAAAGGTCCGTACAAGAAGATGAAGACCTAAACGTTACGACAAGAGGTGAAAATTTTAAGTTGTATGAAAATTGTTTAATTTAGTATTTTTAAATAAACCTTTTAGATGAATTGTACATTTTACCCACTATCAATGACTAGATACGAACAGAAAATGTTTAAAACTACCATACTATTATGCTAACCACTCTTGAACAACCATACTATCAATGCTTAGATACAAACAAAAATTGTTTCAAACTACCTAAGGAGCAAAGATAGAGAAAAAGAATGAGAGTGTGTGTGTGTGCGTGTGTGTGTGTAAAAGTGTGTATGTATGTATATATATATATATATATATATATATATATATATATATATATATATATATATATATGTGTGTGTGTGTGTGTGTGTGTGTGTGTGTGTGTGTGTGTGTGTGTATACCAGTCATTTCGACGAATTGTCATTCTAACCAATTTGACCAGTCATCAGGCTACCATTTCTATGTCTTCCATCATTTCTTCTTCATCCTCTTTAGGTTTCTCCTATGTCTTCCATTCTTCTTCATCTTCTACAGGAATCATCGTATCTACTACAGCAGTTATTTCCTCTGGAACACCAGAAGGGTCAAGAAGATCATCATCGCTCACATCTTCTCCATCACTTCCATTCCCACACTGTAAAAAAATTTTCCGTTGAAAAAACGGTAAAAATCCTGGCAGTAATGTTTGCCAAGCATTTACCGTTAAAAAAAACGGGTCCCGTAATTTTTAATGTACCGTATTTTCTCCCGTATTTGAGAAAATACCGTTTTAAACGGTTGTATACCGTAAAATTTACGGTACGGTTTTACCGTTAAGTTAACCCATAACATACCGTATAATTTACGGTTAATATTTTTACGGGATTTTCTCAAATACGGGTGAAAATACTTATATACAGGCTGGGGAAATCAAATGCCCGAGTTTTTTGATAGGCTATTAGGAAAAGTAAAACAATACTTACAGAATTTTTGTTGTTTTATTCGAATCAGTATACAATGCAGTTTGTGTGATCACTTTTTGAAGATGGCATCAGGAAGATGGTGGCCATCTGTAGCGATGAACTGTTGAAGGCGATGTCTGAAGTTTTCAGCTGCTCCTCGGCTCATCTCACTTTCGCCACAAAGTTTGCAAGAATTGAAGATGCGAATCCGGGAGGAAATCGCTACAATACTCCTCGAGATGTGCCGAAGAGCAGCCGAAAACTTCAGACATCGCCTTCAACCGTGCATCGCTACAGATGGCACCATCTTCCTGATGCCATCTTCAAAAAGTGATCACACAAACAGCATTGTATACTGATTCGAATAAAACAAATAATTCTGTAAGTATTGTTTTGCTTTTCCTAATAGCCGATCAAAACTCGGGCATTTGATTTGCCCCACCCTGTATATCACTGCGCTACACAACCCCACCCGCCAAAACTTTGGAGTGGCTAATTTTAAGAAAAAAAATAAATCCTAAAAACATTTTTCATACCTTCCTTGTGGGGCTACATTTTATAAAACATTTGTAAATTTTACCAATAGTCATTTATACATGTTTTTTAAATTTATTTTTTGTAAAATTATAATTACATCTCATACAATATCAAAACAGATAAAAACTAAAATTGGTAACAAATCCTATACATGTAACATATTTATGTAAATTTATTTGACATAGAGTATACAGTAACTTTTTGGGATTTGTACATGATTTTTCTAATATTTCTTTGAATTTAATGTTAATATTTCTTTGCATTTCATGTTACAATTGAAATAGTAACCTAAAATTCCTTGTGCAGGTCATATATCCAATTGGAGAAAATAATGAGAAGATTAACTTTCAAAAAGCTTTATTCTTGAAAAACAGATTTATAACATTTTTAACACAAAATTTAACATGAATTATTTATACAGAAAGAGTGTGAATGCGTTTTTTCACTCCCTTATTTCCATAAGCTCATTGAACTTTAATATTCTTCGATGGGTTGTGTGCCACGTTTTTCTTTGTTCTGGTATTTTTTTGTCCCCTTTTTCTGCATTTATTTTTTCAGAAACACCTGTAAAAATGACAAAATAAAATAATGAACATAATGGTAAAAATATTGTAAAACAACTGCTGACCACCACACATATTACAAAGTTACAGTACATGGACATTTAAATATAAATTACTTCCCTGATATTCTTAAATTAAAAAAAAAAAAAAACTCAAGTAACTTATTACAACAGCTTACCTCTGCATAAATTCCATTGTGACTGAAGCTTCTGATGGGTATAAATAAAAAATATGACAAGTGAAGTCAAGTCTGAGTTGATGAATCTTCCATCAACTGCAACTATGAAGCGGATAGCCTGGAGCACCGATGTTTCCTGAAAATTAAGCCTTGGTGAAATACTCTAACAATAGAATTTTGTAGTAGCATGTGTGGTGGGAATAGAAAGCATGAATTAGATGAGAAAACAGAAAAATGCCAATCTATATATATTATTTAAGTGAAGCATTGTTTATTGCAGAAACTGCCAGGAAAAAAAAAAATATTTTCACAGTGGGTGACAATTAGAAGGCCAAACACTAAAAACAAAAATGGTAGGAAGAGTAACTGATATTACATAAAAAAAAATTATGGATTTTACTAGACAGGACAGTTTATGGATACATCATGCATTAGAATGCAGATGACAAATAATAAGATACCCTGCGAGGAAGTTGCAGAATTCAAGCACTAATCATTGCACACATACAATAGTACATTCATACTAGAAAGGCAAAAATTGAGTTATAGCATGGAAATAGGAATAGGGAGGTTTAAAGGTAGTAATAGTGTGCAAATAAAGACAGTCCTGAAAATAGTATATTAGGAACAGCAGCATGAAAAGTTGAGATGTGGAATTAGAGCGGATCATATGGTAGCA
>NC_087222.1:20965519-21002522 GCF_015104395.2 Macrobrachium nipponense
ATAATAAAACTAATAACTTCTACAATATTGTATTTTTAATGATTTAGAAAAAATTAAAAGCTTTTAAAAATGTTTCATTTAGGCTTAGTCTTAACATTTAACATAATTCTGTCAGAAAACATTTAGTTATATGAATAATTATGATAAGGACTTTACCTCAAATACGGGGCTCTCCCGTAATTTCAGGTAGGCGGTCGCATTACGGTAACTTACCCGTAAAATATACCACAATATAAAGTAAAACGGATAGCCGCCTGTATTAGTGAAATACGGCTGGGAACCGTAATATTTTTACGGTTAATTTTCCGCCTACAAAATCTACGGTTTTTTTTAACAGTGCACCCTCTGGAAAGCCTATAAACGGAAAACAAAGGTCAAATGTGAGATTATATTTAATGAAAAAAATGTCTATATCAGAAAATATATGCAGAGATAACACAATAACAAAGCATATGATAAGTGACTTCTGATACAAGCAATCACCGTGACTGTGTGTGTGTGTGTGTGTTTATGCATTCTGTGTGTGGATTGAATTCAAAAATTTGTGTAGTAATAAATCTTAATTACTGTTTTGATGTTTTCATCTTCAAGGCTCTCTACAGCATCACGGAGAAATTTGTGATGGATAATTAATTCTCTTTAATTAAAAGAAACTGTGGATCCATCTCGGCCGACTGTCGAGATTAGACTTCTAATGTCCAGTGACAGTGAGCTTTGCCACAAACCCATCTGTGTCCCAACCTTAACATGTTTCAAACCTTTGCCATAACTTCCGTCTACAGTGAGAGGATTGAGTAGTGTGTGTGTGTGTGCGTGTGTATGTGTGTCTATGCTATAGTTCTGTATGTGTCGTGCTATGTGTTATATATGCATGTGTTTGTCTATATGTGCTATGTACGTATATATGTACGAGGTGTGTATGTATGTGTTTGTGTGTGTGCACCCAATCTAATATAGCAAATTTGCAATTATATATTTGCCACTGAAATGGAGTATATTTTTGTTGTTGATGCTTTATCTCCTTATGTGAATAATCAACAATGTATTGTATATATACATATATATATATATATATTATATTATAAATATTATTATATATATATCTAGATATTAGATATATACGATATAATATCGATACCCCTAAGTCCCATTGACTCCGAGGGAGTCACCAAGGAAAAATAATCTGAATAAATTTATTTATTAGGTGAACATTTCAATACAAATAATTTTTTGAAGGAAATATATATATTCTTTTTAATTTAGAGGGTAATGACTGTGCAAAGGTTGACATTTACTTTTTTTTTTTTTTTTACATTACAATAGTGAGTAATTGAGTATCTGAAACCATTCAAAGGTAAAATAATCTTGCGGGTAATTTATGAAGAATATTTTAAAATATGAATCCTCAGGGAGTCAATGTCCACAAAGGACTTGGAACAATATATACTTCAAGGCCGATTCATGTCAGTTTAGCCGAGACCAACAACCAAACCGCCCCCCCCCCCCCCCCTTCCTTCCTCTCTCTCTCTCTCTCTCTCTTTCCACTCCGTGGCACTACCAACAGCCCAAACACGCTGCCTTCTTCATCCTCCACAAGAACTGAATCCGTCCCTTTCCTTCATGGGGGGGGGGGTGTAATAGCGAGGGGTGGGTGGGCGGCGGAAGGATTTGTCGATTACCGAAGGGGAGAGGGAGAGGGTGGACTTAGTCATCAGTTTTGGGGTGACCTGTAGAAGTTATGAGCGAGGCGCTCGTCTTATGTTTTGGTCTTATGTTTTTAACCATTTATTATGAAGTAAAGGGTTTGCATTATTAAGTACAGATATATCTGAGACATGGCGAACTATTGCGTGCAAGGCTATAGTACTATATTTGAACATCTAGTTATTTTGTACAAAGACTCCTTGCCAAATCTCTCTCTCTCTCTCTCTCTCTCTCTCTCTCTCTCTCTCTCTCTCTCTCTCTCTCTCTCTCTTACGTCTTCTTGAAAAAGGTCTTGTGGCGTCTTGGACTAATATAGTGGAATAGGCCTATATTATATATATATATATATTATATATATATATATATATATATATATATATATATATACCTATATATATATATATACCTATATATATATATATATATATATATATATATATATATATATATATATATATATGTGTGTGTGTGTGTGTGTGTGTGTGTGTGTGTAGCCTTGAGTTTTTTTCCCTTGACACTGGATAAAATTCAGTGTGCTAAACATTCTGATCACTGGAATACGTGAGAAATGGCAGTATATTGCAATGTCGTTGCAATAAACGACAATGTTGCAAGCCAGCCAAAATTTCGCCAGCATGGCATGGCGATAGTTTCAGTTATTCTTTCTGGGCCAAACCGACCTTATCATCCTTCAGACTGACAGAACCCAGTCAGCCATTGGGTCTCATATGAATCAAATACCAACGAAATGGCAGTATATGATATCATCCCTGTAGCCTCCTAAGGATTTGCTCGTAAGCCAAATCGATCTTACTTCCAAACTGGATAAAACGCAGCTTATTGAACTGCCAAGGACGAATATGCAATGCAATTGCAGAATATTGATGATTCATACCATGATGCCTCCCATAATGGGAGTAGTTATGCCCTAGTCCTCTAGATAGTGTGGAAACAGAAAAAAATTTATGTCGGTAATTCTCAGTAATTATGGAGAATAAAAAGAAAGATTGCCGTCAAAAAATATGAATGAATTCTTCCAGGATGAAATTAATATTAGTTGAGATAGTTATTTTCAAGTGGAAAATGTCTGTTATAGTCTAATTGTAATAACATATTATATGTGTATGTGTGTGTGTTTGTCCTAAGAAAGAGTAGTGAAGAAGGAAGAACTGGAGTGAGATGGTAGTCACGGGACAATGTTTTGAGTAAAACGCTGACGATGTCATGAGGTCAGCAGCAGCACCAGCGCAAGAGACTCCAGAGCAGAGCAGAGCAGAGCAGAGCAGAGCGGAGCTGAGCAGAGCAGAGCAGAGCAGAGCAGAGCAGAGCAGAGCAGAGCAGGTCAGAGTTGTGTAATACGTACTTAATCTGTCGTCAGTTATATATATTATTTAATAATCATGTTATCCTGATCTAAAAGACGTTAATGCTTCTATCAAGTCCGATGTGACTTTTTTTTTTTTTTTTTCATTTTCGAGACCTAATTTGATGCTTTCTTGTCTGATGATTTTTGCATCAAGTTCGTGTATTTCTTTCTGTTAGTGAGTTCGTTTGTGCGTCCGTTTGGTACTGAAGTGTAAGGCATGTTTGTTTGTGTTGTCTCTCTTAACCAATCGGTGATTGCTTGAAAAGCATCACTACATAATGATGATCTGTTTTCTGAAAACATATCTCCTTTTTTTTGTGTGTTTTCTGCTTTTAATATTCCTAGGGTCGTATTATTAGATTTGCTCTTACGGGTGTATTTGGATATCTGTGCTTCTCACATTATTGATTAATTAATAATCTGAAATATTTTCATTTTAGGGCTCTGATGCCCAGATCGAGTGGAAGAAGATGACCATTCTTCTCTCTCTTCTCTCTCTCTCTCTCTCCGCAGGGAGATCATAATATTAGCATGTATTACTACCGTTCTGGTGTGGTATAGGCGTGGCTAATAAACAGGCCTAACTGAAGATAAATTGGTCATGTTTTAGGTGTTAAGAATGTGACGTCCATTTCGCTTCATACATTAGTACAAATATATGAGGTTTGTGGTTGAATTTATTTCAGCATCAGTGCTGACACGCTTGTCTCTGTCACAGAAATGAACCTGTTCATTCATCTTGATTATTCATCGTACTTCATTCATTTCTCATAACAAACCAGATTGGATATGGAATTAAAATCTTGAAAAGGAAAATAAAAGTAACTCTCTCTCTCTCTCTTCTCTCTCTAGTTTTTGAATTCTCTCCCTCTCTCTCTCTCTCTCATCTCTCATCTCTCTCTCTCTTCTCCTCTCTCTCTCTCTCTCTCTCTCTCTCTCTCTCGTTTTTGAATTGTGGATTTGCTCACCGAGTGTTCGTTTTATTCATTGTGAATTATGAAAACTGACAATTTTTTGAGCTTCTACTTTAGTACCGTTCTCGTATTGGACAATGTAGACCAGAGAAGTGGAGCTGCTTGTGACGGATTGTTCTAGGCCTAGAGTAATTTTTTATGGTCTTTTTACATTTATCTGGTGCCTCTTTACTACCCGATTATATTCTTGCAGATTCATGAGGCCTATGTATGTGTCACATGGGGAGACATAATTTTATTTCGATAAAGCCTCCTTATTTCTTGGTTCTGTAGCTGTCGTTGTCTTCAAAGCCACTGGTTAAATTTGATATATAGTTCAAGCTGATGTCACAAAACACTTTAAAGCTTTAAATTCACGTAACACTTAGCACTACAACTAAAATTAACCATTACTGTATGGGCTTATAGTTGGTCAGTATTCCAAGACCACAGAACCAATGATGAGTACCATGCTAGTAGTAGAAGGTGACGAGGTTCAAGAAACTGAAAACAACAAAATATGCAAACTGTTAGATAGAAATTCCATAATAAACAAAGAATTAGCAATAGTTTGAATATAGCTACAAAACACCTTATACATGAAATAGAATATATAAAAATTTCAGTAAAGAAATAAACTTACATCTGTGTTACTCTAAGTTACATCCACTATAAGCAAAACGAATTTCCAAAGAAGTGTTCTTAACACTGAAGACTTCTACTCTGTCAGTCATCAAAAACTTTGATCCTAAAGAAACGTTTATTTCCAAAAACTCATAATTGTTACAGTGTAGTTCCAACACTGATAACTCAGCATAAATAGTCTGTTCAAGAACTACACAACAACAATTAACATAAACGAACAAATTACAGAAGTTACAATCCAAAATAGACTAAACAATGTTTACATGTAAAAACGGACACAAAATATCTATAACACAACCCTATTCACCAAGTTGAAAAACGAAACTGCGTTTACATTCTCGGCCCTATAAACAAATTATTTGTTTACCAAAATCAACCAGATCTATAAATGCAGATGATATACATAACATCTATAATAAATGCAATATACTCTCAAATCCTTTCATCCACATAAAAGTAACTAATATAATCATTGTTCCTCTCCTGCAAGGAGAAGAACAAGCTTTTGAATGGGTCGATGGAGCTCTGATGTTTGTGTGTTTAAGACTGCACTTCTTACAAAACCAGTTCTGTCCTTTTCAGTGCTGATAACATGAATCATCATCCAGTTGCTCCTTAACTGAATATCATCTTTTACAAGGACAATATCACCAGCCTGAAGGTGCTGCTTTTCCTTGTTCCACTTCGGTATCTCTTGTAATGTTGATAAATATTTTCTTCACCATCCAGTCCAGAATAAGTTAGCCAAGAATTAAACATAATGCCACCTCTGTCTCAGATACATATCTCCTTTCTAAAAAAAATCACCAGGTGGTGGCATCACGACACTTGATTTCTGTGTGAGAAGCTGTGCTGGACTGAGTGGCTGTAAGTCATCTGGGCTTTCACTGACTGAGGCCAAAGAACGTTCATTTGTAAGTGTTTACATAATAAAAATATGGAATGTTAGTCCATATATATAATGATTGCTTGCAGGAATGTGATCAGACTAGAGACGCTAAAGATGACGTATACAATAAGTATGTAGGCTTAGATAACATGCCGTCACCTGTAGTCATTCAATTGTTTTATAAACATTAGTCCAAGCTCCCTGCTTGAGACAACTACCCGACCTAATGATTCCAAACGGCTACGTGATCTGTAGCGTGTCTCATTTTGATTGTGTGTTCGTATGAAACTATGTCATTTGTATGTATGTTCATATGTTCGAAACTACTGTCTGTTCCTTCATAACTTGTAACAGAGATGGTAGACAGGCAGAACAGAGTTAGCTATCGTCATTAGAAGACCTGTCATCTCTTTCCTAAGCTTTATCATTTATGAGAGAAACACATAGCACATCATCATTGGCAGAAGCGATCAAGCTATCGTTATTAGAAGACTTGTACAATCAAACCTGATCTTCATCATGTAAAACTTCAGAAGAATATATCATGTTTTTATACTTCGTGTTTTCTACAAGAACCTCCTCACCGAACCATGAGTTTAACAACATCGTCGTAATAACCAACCAGATAATACCGACTTCGTAATGGATCTACAAACCCCCAGACACTCCATTGAAGATGGAAGTGCAATACCAACCGACTTAGCTTAAGATTATCGCAAGTCTAACATTACCTCATAGGGCGCCTTATCTTACAAGGCACAAGACCTAATATTGGTGGCAGTGGACCAGAAGAACTCTACAACGTCCTACGAAGAAAAACAAGAATAATAAATCATGAAGTCAACGACGACGAAAGCAGCAGATTCTTCAAGCAACCTAGTATCATCGTTAGTGAGCGACTTCAGAAAACAACAAGATTCGTCAAGCAACTTAGTATCATCGTTTAGTGAATAACTTCAAGAAACAAAACCGACGTGTCCTTTTCCTACGGCAACGGAAGCTTCGTCTCTCATTAGAAATCATTCAAGAAAACATCGTTAGTGAGCGTTTCCGGCACTGCAAGAAACAAACCGAACGCGTCTGCAGCATCGGATTTTCAAGGGCTCGAATCATCGAAACAATGCGCACGGGGGAACTGAAGCCAAACCAGGTCATCCGCTAAATAGAGAAGGAGGACCAAGGCCGTGTGTCGTTATCGGCAACACCGTGACTTCCCACAAAAGCAAGCTAAGTACAATTTTTTATTCATTTGGAGTAACTTTGAGTGTTTCCTTTGCAGGTCGAATTTCGTTATTCCTGTGGCTGAAGTTACGAGACATTCTTATCTTACTTTTTTACAGAATTATCTACATCATTGAGATTTCGCTACTGCGAGTTTTTATCTTTGAGTGTCTGTTTCCAGAAGTTCTACTGAAATATCATAATCATATACTATGTTAATTTTATCATTTTGGTGATTATTAATCCCTTACGTAACAAATCATATTAAACAGTGAATATGCGTTTACGCAGTGGACGTCTGTATTTATACAGATGCATGGATTGGGTCGTTAAACACCGTAGTGATTAGCACACAAAAAACAAGTGGAACACCCGTACAAATCTATATAAATTAGAGGTAACACTATTTCGGGTCATGACAATAAATGCTCCTTTGCAAGTCCCAATCGCAGTTTTAGCCTTGAGTTTTTTTAGTTATATAAAATACCGAACCTCAATGACTCAACTTAACTTTAAAAATATGGCTGGATTGCAAGGAATAACATGTCTGTAAAAAACTTTCATCAGGCTAAATGCGCTGACCAGGATCCCTCACTATTTCAAATTTTAGCAAAGAATGAAGTACAAACAGTTAATATGGAATGCAGTAGTGATAACTTGTCTTATTAGTAATCGCTCAGTTCCTAATAGTTCGTCATTCATTGCTTTATACGTAACCAGCAACATAATGCTAAAAAACACACAATACGTTTGCCGATGGTAATAAAGAGAAGGATCCTATTATTACAAAAAGAAATAGAAACAGTAGCCCGTTCAGAATCAAACAAGCAAACTCGGTTACTGTGTCACCTAGTCAAGCGGTCAAGGTTAGTTAAATCTGCCGAGTGTTTCAAAGCATAGCAAATTCCACACAATAAGCGACTCTAGCAGAGTGGGGAAAGCGATGTTGGTTCATACATGCCAATATCTTTTTTGAATTAAAAAGGGGATTTTTCCTATGAAACACACGACCGTATAAAGTATCAAAGTAATCAGAGCAGGTTTTCGTTTTTTTTAATACGTAAGTTATTATAAGTAGTGGTGGGGATAAAGCCCGACTGTACGCGCCGTAAAAATTAGAATATCTTGTTTATTCCTTTAGTACACGAAATATCCTGTATTTACGGACTCACCGTCTGTTGTTCGAACTTCCCTAATGAGAAGTCCGGATAAGCGAGCGCTTACAGATACCTCTATAGTTTATAAAAAAACATTGATCTGTATCTATCCTCCTGCAAAATAAGGCGTGTTTATCAAAGGAAAACATATTAAAATCATGTTGAACAACAAGAAAAGAGACAATTAATCAAATAATAACTTATATAAAGGAACTATACATTTGTCTCATAAATCGTAACATTGTTCAATGACCCAACAGAATTCTCCCACAAACGCAGTCGTAGTTTTGCACGCAAAACCTCGAGAGCATGCACCCTCGAATGTCTTAGTGCGTGCAAAAGACTTTGCTGGGATCTGAAATTTTAATCCTTCCCGACACTCTGAAATATAACGATTTCCGCGAACAAAGCCCTAGACACGGTTGACTAGTAGCAACAAGTTAATATAGTAATCCACAAAACTATACATATAAATATCGCATTTTTTTTTTATTGTTGCTAAACAAAAGTGATGGAAGAGCAAGAACTCAGACTTAAGCAAGAGAAGAGGAAAAAGAAAGCAATTAGAATTAGAAACAAAATTGCAATGTCTCAAGCAAGAGAAAGAGTTTATGCTGAAGCTAACAAAATCTTGGTTATCATCCCTAAAGATACTCCTTCCCAGTTGAATCCTTGGATACAAAATCAGATAATCCTCAGTTGAAAGCGAGCGTTCCCTGTAGTTCTACCCCTAAGCCAAATCTTGATATGCAACCACAGTACCAACAAGAAATGCTCCTGAAGACACAGCAGCACATGACTGCAGCAATGTTGCTTCCAAGCATAGAAGTACCAAAATTTAAAGGTGATCCTATTGAGTTTGCCACTTTCATGATGGCAATTGATGCCAGAATTGCCCCAAATGCTTCGGGTGATGCTGACAAACTGTACTACTTGGATCAGCAAACACTCAAGAGTATGGTGATCCCTACAAGGTGTCAATGGCATATATTAAGAAACTTATTTCTTGGTCTGCATTGAAACACAAAGATCCACATTACTTGTATACATTTCCTTCATTCATTATTAAATGCAGACATGCAATAACCAACTTGTCATACATGGAAGTACTAAATCATTTTCCTAACCTTCAAGAGGTGTAGCCTGGCTGGACATTTGAGGGAAGAAAAGGGAGGAGTTGATTTTGCAGGTTTGGTTGAATTTGTTTATAAAATGGCAAAGGCAGAAAACGACCCAACATTCAGCAAGTTTGCTCTTCAAAATAATTATTCAGAGCCTGAAAAAAAATATAATAATAATAATAATAATAATAATAATAATAATAATAATAATAATAATAATAATAATAATAATAATAATAATAATAATAATGATAATAATAATGGGCGTAATGTCTGTCTGTCTGTGTCTGTCATTCAACTCACGGCCAAATGGTGGTCAGATGGGCATGAAAAACGTTGACAGGGTTATATTTGGGGCCACCCCAAAGATTGTTTGTAATGGGGTTTCATCCAACCTACCACCCGCCCCCTTTCCCTTTGTAGGGGGTTGGGTTGGGAGAATGGGATTCCCTGCAAACGGAAGCTGTTTTCTGGCCGTGAAACGAGGCTGGTTATTCGCGTACGATTTTTCATACATAATTTTTGTACAACTTCCCCGGAGAAAGTTGTGAATATTTCAGCTCAGACACAATAGAAGATGAAAATTATCACCAATATCCGCCAGATTTTTTGAATAACTTAAATCCATCGGGACTGCCAGTGCACAAAATAACGTTGAAGAAGTATTGCCCAGTAATGTTGCTTCGGAATTTCGATCCTGCCAATGGACATAATAAAAAGGAAACTGACAAGTTCCTACTTTCTACTCTTTTTTGGAAGTCACAGGATCATAAAAGCATTTATCAGTAGCCATAACGCACTGACATACAAGTTGCGTCTTTGCAGTAACATAATGAAAAGAAAGATACTTTATTATTCGTATCACCGTGCAAAGTAATTGACAAAGAAACAAACCAATCAAGATCCCTGTTCCGTTAAATGAAAGTCACCGACAAGAAAGAGAGAGATAGAGAGAGAGAGCGAGAGAGAGAAGAAGAGAGAGAGAGAGAGCCATTTAACAACATTAATGCACTACAATTTTATCATTTTATCTTGCTATTGAAAAATGAGAGAGAAAGAGAGAGGAGATAATTTGTGATTTGAGAGCTAAGTAATCCGATAACCCCATCACCGTCTTCGAGAGAGAGAGAGAGAGAGAGAGAGAGAGAGAGAGAGAGAGAGAGAGAGAGAGAGAGAGAGAGAGAGAGAGAATCATTAAAAGATGGTAAACAATAATGAATACAAACTTCTTTACGTTCATTGATTGTCCCTTCACTTACTTTAAGAGAGAGAGAGAGAGAGAGAGAGAGAGACGAGAGATGAGGAGAGGAGAGAGAAGAGAGAGAGAGAGAGAGAAATCATTAAAAGAGGGGGAAAACAACAATGAATAAGAATTTCTCTGCATTCAGTGATCGTTCCTTGAATTACATTAGACGAGAGAGAGAGAGAGAGAGAGAGAGAGAGAGAGAGAGAGAGAGAGAGAGAGTATTTGTGTAATCGCCCTTATTTTAATATTGCTGAACAAATAATACATATAAATTTTTCACTTCTGCACCCGAATTTTATCACCCATCGTAGATGGGTAAGTTTGCTAGTAATAATGATAATAATATCCTTTATTTCAGCTCAGGGCCATATACATGGAATATACAAAATACAGACAGTAACATACACAATCTAGATAGATAAGACAACATGATAAACAATGAATAATTGGCTCTTATCCACAAAATAGCTGAGGTAGCATAAATGGTACCAATCATAATACTGGTAATAACAGTAATGATATTGATGAGAGAAAAAATGTATTGAGAGTTATATCAGTTAGTGCACAGATTATGTGACTTAAATTTCAGCTAGAGACTTTATGTGGTTACTTTAGTCAGGTCCAGAGGGCTAAATGCGAAAATTGAATGTAGAAAAACTGTAACTTGATAGTATTCACAGTAATAATGAAAAAGTAAAATATCAGCAATAAATATTATAATAATAATAACAGAATCTGCAGATGACATCATGCTAATACAGAGATTAGGTCCTTTAGGGGACAAAGGCCTCATTTTCTCATTTCTTCACTCCTTAGGGTGATTTGTATGACCGAGTTGCTGCTGTTTCTCCCTCGAGTTACCAGACTGGACACTGTTCGCCTTACAATGATTTTTAGGTTGTCCAGTGGGTTTTCTATGAACATCTGTGTGGCAGAGGGGTAGTGGGGAATATTTGTGAGGCATCTCAAAATGTCATTGTGCTCAACAGTGATATGTCTCATGGTCTCTTGGGTATAGTTCATTCAGAGGGAACACGCATAGATACTGTAGCAGTACGAGCGGAAGAGCAGCAGTTTCACGTCTTGGTGACAGAAGGCAAAACCTCCTTGCAATCATGTTGCCAGTTGCACATAATTTACAATACCTCTGTTCAATGTCTGCCGTATCTTTTAGGTCATCGGTGATAATGTGACCTAAATACAGAAATTCGTGCACAAATTCCAGCCGATGGTTCCCAAGGAAAATTTGTGGTTCTTCAATATGCTTAAGCGATCTCGGGAGCAGCAACTTGCACTGGGTCTTGGTTTCATTGTAAAGTATATCAAATTCCTCTGCATATTGGCGGTAAGTGTCGATGAGTCGGAGACCTTGCACTGATGGGGAAATCAGAACCATATCGTCGTTGTAACAGAGGTTGTTTATAGTTGTTTCATTGACAGTGCATCTGATTGGGAGTGAGTTCAGTTTGACATTCAAGGCAGCTGTGTACGCATTAAAAAAGTATGGAGAGAGAATGCCCCCTTGCCAAAGCACTTTTAGGGAGCCGAAGGTGTACAATAATACGTTACCCCATTTGACACAGAATTGCTGTGTGGAGAACCAGCAATGTAAAATGCCAATTAGATAAAGGGGTGTGCCTCTTTTATGCAGCTTCAGGAAGAGCTTCAGGTAGTTTACTCTGTCAAATGCTTTTCTCACATCCACAAAACAAAGGATGTCGGTTGAGTGGTTTGGTTTAAACCCGAACTGGTTGTCAGTGGTGTGTAGAAAAGGGAGAAGCCTCACTAGAAGAACCGACTCAAGTATCTTCAATGCGATCATTCTGATTGCAATCGGCCGGTAGTTGCCAGGGCCAGCTGCATCCTTTAGCTTGTTTTAGATTAATGGTATCAAGTGAACTATGAGTAGGGAGTCTGGAAGAAACTGGTGAATTATGCATCCATTGAATATGGCAGCTAGCAAAATGTAAATTATCAGATGACAGAATTTGAAAGCCTCTGCAGGAAGACCATCACAGCCAGACCATTTATTATTAGGTAGGCTGTTTATGGTATTGCTGATGTTACCTGGCATAATACGGACTGCAAAATGAAATTGAATGTTGTCAGTAAGGAGATTATCTACATCCCTTTGGGAATCTTGATCATTTATGCTATTCAGGATATTGTTGAAGTAATCTCCCCACATGCTTGTGATAGTCTCATCTCCGACTGCTTCCCCTACTCTCTGTGATACCTTTTTATTTTTGGGATTTAAGGACTGGATATCTCTCCAAAGACAAGGATAATCAGCAGCTTCTAAGTTTCTAGACATTGCATCAACTCTTAGTTGTTTTTCATTTAATCTGCAGTGCTTAAGAGCAAGTTTAAACTGCGCTCTCGCCTGTCTCATTAGTAATGCAGGGTGTCCTTTCCTCGGGCTACCATTTTGCCTCCACAGTAAAAACATTTCTCTTCAGTATGTGTACAGATCTTTAACCAAGTCATTCCACCCAGGTATATTACGAGAATTACCTTGACGAAATCTATAGGCAGCCCTGCCTGAAGCAAGCATAGCGGAGATTATGTTCAAATAGAATTCATTCAGATTCCTCCTATGGTGGTTATTTCGACAATTTGTGTTAGTACAAAGTAAGGTGTCTGCCGGTTGAACTATTGACCGCAACCTGGTTTCCGTGGTCGCCCTAAAATATCAGGTTTTCTGTTGGTTTTTAAAATCCCAGTTTACCACTGGTGGGTGGTCAGTTAGGGGGGTTCATGGTAGGGAGGGATGGGGAGCTGAATGACACCTGTAATGGGATGTGATCATAGCCCATTGCAAGATTGTGGAGAATATTGCAGGTCATAATAGAATCATGAAGTTGTGGAGATGTGATGCAATGGTCAAGCCAGGAGGTTGTAATTGTGTCCGCTCTATTATGTACATATGAATAGGAGGAGGGAGGAGTATGATTTTGACAGAAGCGAGTAAGTTCATTATAAAATTGTTTTGGGGGCGAGAATTAAGGTCCCTGATTATACAATAAGATCAGCAGGAGAATCGTGGATAATACTGTGTAACTCCCCTAGGATCATGCAGTAATTATCAAAATTATTGTTATTTTCCCAGGGCATATAAACATTAATTATTAGGATTTTAGAGTTCCCTACTGTCAGTTGAAGCCCCAGCAATCTGTCACTCCTGTAGGTCATCACCTTTATCATATTGTCTAACGATTTGTGCCACAGGAAAGAAAGGCCCCCTTTCGGGCGACCGGCTACGATTTGATCTGTAACTTGCATCGATGAAGTCGAGGAGGTTCTGAAGTCTTCATGTACTGAATTGCAGATGACAAGGTCATGTTGCCAGAGGAGCGTTTCTTGCCATGCAATGATGCCTTTGAAGTTTTTGCAGAACATGTTTAGGAGAGGAATGTTCCGCTTGAGGCCCAAAGTATCCATGGCTACTCACGAAGATGGGAGATGAATGTGCTATCATTTGGGTGGATGGGGGCTTAGCCAGGGGAAGAGGGCAGTCACTCGCTGTGGGCAGTTGGCTGGCACTTGTGGTGGAAATGACCCTGGTTGAGAAGTCAGTAAGTTCCCTTTGGGAGGTGGGGAAAGTTGGTCCTGGATTAGGTTATATCTTGAAACTGATATATTAGGACCAAAATTCTCGCTTTTAAGAACGTCGAGGTGTTGAAATAGGAAGCTAATCCTGTAGGCCACTTTATGTTTACTTTTGCATGGGAGTTCGTGAGAGATGAGAGGGTCAGAGCCAGTGAGAAACTTGGCTCTCTCCACTATGGCATCTAGCATCACCGATGAGTGCAGATTGTGAATTACTACACGACATCTCTTCTCAGGTGTAGGGCGAGGTGAAACACGAATGTTATGCTCCGGTCCAGCAGCCAAACGATAGGTTCTTCTCTTCTTTCTGCTTGTTTGTATCTGCCAGCCGCCAGACCCCTCATGGTCACTCTCATCTGCATCCACAATCGGGGGTTGTGGGGAGAGATAGGGTGGGGAGAATCACGAGGGCTGATAATCATCACCGGAGACCTATCTTTCACCGGAGTCACTGGGGAGGGAGAAGAAGTTGTGAGACCAACAGTCCCCTCAGAATGGTCTAAAGGTGATGGGGGCACTTCCGTGTTGCTAGGAGGTGAGGAAAAACTGGATGCCGCATTCAAAGGAGTCTGATGGCTATCAGTTTGATTGCCTATCTATCGATTCCTGCACTCCTTTGATCGCACCCCAGATTTGTGCAAGATTATTTGTTTCCACAGTTTTAAGACTGTCTAGGGATTCCTGTAGTCCTTTGATCACGTCCCAGATTCTTGAGGATTTATCATTTGTCTCCTTGAGTTTTTCAGAGTTTTTCCAATTATTTCTGAGAGGGATTTCGCTGTTTGGAAGGCATTTTCTGCAGTGTGGTACACCGCAGGTAGGCTTAGGTCAGCCGGCCCCTTTGGAGGCAGAGTGTGAGGGTCATCGGCTTCAAGCTCAAATACTGTTAACAAAAGAACAAAAGTTCAAGCTTTGTTACCCAAGCAGACCTGAATCCAGAAAATAGAAAGACATCAATAGTGTCTGAGAAAGAGAAATGTCCAATGTGGAAGAAAAACCATGATCTGATGAATGTTGGAATTTTGCTAAGAAGTCCTCTGAAGAAAAAAAAGATTTCCTTAACCCTCTTACGCCGAAGCCCTAAAAATCAAAACTCTCCTGTATGCCGGCGCCGGTTTGGAGTGAGCGCGGAACCGGAAAAAGAATTTTTTCAAAAAATCACAGCGCGCTTAGTTTGAAGATTAAGAGTTCATTTTTGGCTCATTTTTTTTGTTTTTTTCATTGCCTGAAGTTTAGTATGCAATCATCAGAAATGAAAAATAATATCATTATCATATGTAAATAATGCGATATATGGTAGCGAAAAAAAAAATTCATAGATAATTGTATTCAAATCACGCTGTGCAAAAAACGGTCAAAGCTAACGAGTTACTTTTTTTTTCGTTGTATTGTAAACTAAATTGCAATCCTTTTGATATATAATACATAGTTAAACCAATAAAAGCAACACCGGAAAAATATTATCACAAAATGATGTACGAATTCGTAACGAGCGGACGTAAAAAAAATGTTATTTTCAAAAATTCACCGTAATTCTAAATAATGTTCTAGAGACTTCCAATTTGTTTCAAAATTAAGACAAATGATTGAATATTACGATACTGTAAGAGTTTTAGATTAGAATTGCAGATTTCGACCATTTCGGACGAGTTAAATTTCACCGAATGTCGAAAATTTTAAATATATATATTTTTTTTATATGGACATATTTCGAAGATGGAAAAAGCTACAACCTTCAATTATTTTTTATTGTATTCTTCATGAATTTAACGCACATTTTGATATTGAAACATGAAACTCTAATAAAAAGGCTAATATGAAAAGGAGCAAATATTAGGATAATGCCATGTACGCATTTCGGAGACTTGCGGCCGCGAATCGGCGCGCGGAGTGAAGTAAATATATTTTTCAAAAATTCACCATAAATCACAATATTGTTTTAGAGACTTCAAATTTGTTTCAAAATGAAGAAAAATGACAGAATATTACTAAAACTTTATGTAACAGCTAATTTTAATGGTGCAAACATTTCGACAATCGCACAAAAAAAAAACTTCTGATTTTTTTCGGAAGTTACTGCGTGACGTAATGTTTGTTTTTTTTTTTCATAAATTCACCATAAATCGAATATTGTGCTAGAGACTTCCAAGTCGTTGCAAAATGAAGGTAAATGATTGAATATTACTAGAATATAGAGTTTTAGCTTACAATTGCGTTTTTCGACCATTTCGGTAGAGTCAAAGTTGACCGAAAGTTGAAATTTTTGCACTTAACGTTATTTATATGAAATATTTCAAAACTGATAAAAGCTACAACCATGGGTTGTTTTTTGTTGTATTGTGCATGAAATTGCGCACATTTCCATATATAAAACTTTATGTAACGGCAAATTTAAAAGGGTGCAAACATTAGGACAATCGCACGAAAAAATTTATCGAAGAGTTATCGCACGAACGTAAGGAAAAAGTTTTTTCATTAATTCACCATAAATCGAAATATTGTGCTAGAGACGTCCAATTTGTTGCAAAATGAAGGAAAATGATTGAATGTTACTATAATGTAAGAATTTTAGCTTACAATTGCGTTTCTCGACCATTTCTGTAGAGTCAAAGTTGACCAAAGGTTGAAATTTTTGCACTTATCGTTATTTATATGAAAATATTTCAAAACTGATAAAAGCTACAATCATGAGTATTTTTTAGTTGTATTGTGCATGAAATTGCGCACATTTTCATATTATAATACTTCATGTAAAGGATAATTTAAAATGGTGCAATAATTATGTCAAAGTGACGAAATAATTTCAGAGATGTGTCACTGATACTTTTTAGTGCGATAAGAAAGAAATTCGCGCTTGCGCGCCTGCGTAGCGATTGTAAACAAAACAAAACGCCTTGATCCGTGAACCACCTCAGCATCCCCCAAGGCGCGTGATACAAAAGTTTTGGCTGGTAGGACTATAAGTATTTTTCGCGAATTTCCTAAAAAAAACTTTTTTGAGCCGACGTATGATACGTCCAATCGGCATACGGGAGACATTTTGACTCGACGTTTAATACGTCCAATCGGCGTAAGAGGGTTAAGGAGAGAAGGTTATGCTTTGGACGCTTTGGTCTCAACCATACTTCTAAAGGGTGTATGAAAAAGAAGCAATGTAAGACATGCTGTAAGAGGCATTTCACATCATTGCATATCGAAGGATTCAAGCTACATAAAGAGAATGATATCTCGTCTAGCAAAAGTAGCAAGTGAAATTATTGTTAGCATGTCAGTGAAGTAAATACAATATTACAGGCTATTCTCCAAGTAAAAGTATATCAGAAAGGAAACAAAGTAGTTTTGGACACTTATGCCTTTTTTGATAATGGGATCACTGGTTGTTCCATCACAGAGAGTTTACAAGAGCAGATAGGTGCATCTGGAACAGAGACATGTTTAAAGCTCCAAACCATGCATGGGGTTAAGTATTGTGAATACTTTAGCAGTTAATAACTTGTGTTACAGATATGGAAGAAAAACAAAACTACTGATCTGCCAAAAACCTTCGAGCCTCATCAAGATATCCCAGTGAGTCATCAACAGATACTAAAACCAGAATTGCTCAAAAAGGTAGCTGGTCTGAGGAATGTTGCTGATCTGATTCCTGATTATAGAAAAGATCTGGAGATTGGTTTATTGATTGGCAGTAATTGCTCTAAAGTACTGCACCATTTGAGATGCTTCCAGCCAAGGGTCAAGATTCCTTTGCAGTTCTTTACCACTATGGATGGACTGTTAGTGGCCCTCTACATTCTAAATACTCCCCAGAGAAGAACAGTATTTCATGTCACCATGTCTGTCTTCAGAAAGTTGAAAGGGTAAAGGAGTGTATTCATCCTGCAGCTGTGACCCATATGTTTGAAAGAGACTTTAGTGAGAAAGATGTTGGTAGAGTTCCTGATGAGAAAGGTCTGTCACAAGATCATCAACAGTTCCTCAAAGAAGTGGCAGAAAACATTCAGTTTACTAATGGACACTACCAGCTTGCTTCCCCTACCATTTAGAACTAATAAAGTTTACTTGGTAAACAATAGAGAACAGGCAGTGAAACAAGCACAATGGCAAGAAGAAAAATGAAACTACAACCAAAGTACCATGAAGATTATGTGGAATTTGTTGAGAAATTGGTATCTAAAGGATATACTTATAAAGTTCCAGAGGATCAGTCATATGATGAAAAGCCTGCATGGTATCTACCTCATCCATGGTGGTCTACCATCCAAAAAAAAAAAAAAATATAGTAGTCTTTGACTGTAGTGCTAATACCTGGGTAGTTCCCTAAATGACAAGTTGATGCAAAGTCTGATGTGACGAATTCCCTGGTTGAAGTTTCTCATCAGATTTTGTTTGGAAAGGGTGGCCTTGATGGGTGACATAGAATCTATGTTTTACCAAGATCTGGTACCAAAAGTCCAACATAGATATCTAACTTTCTTATTTTGGCCTGGTGGTGAAATTGAAAGCGAACTTAAAGAGTATCGACTGGTTGTTCACATCTTTGGAGCAGCATCATCACCCAGCATCGCCAATTACGCTTTGAGGGCAGCAGCTGACCATGCAAAGGAAAAGTATGGTCCAGATATAGAACGCATCATTAAGACTAATTTTTATGTGGATGATTATTTAAAGTCTGAACATTCAGAAGACCAGGCATTAAGCCTTGTGAAAGATGTTACAGCAGCGTTGAAAGAAAGAGGTTTTCGGCTGACAAAGTTTGTGAGTAACAGCAAGCTGGTGTTGAAATCAATCGAGCAAGAGGACTGTTCAAAAGATCTACAAACATGTGATCTTGACTATGATGAACTTCATGCAGAACTTTCTCCGCAAGCTTGGACCTAAACCACTTACAAGAGGCATTTTGTCAACAGTATGATCCTCTTGGGTTTGAAGTTCTTTTCTTTTGCCAGCTAAGAGAATTCTTCGAGAAGTTTGTCAGGATAACACCTTAGGATGGGAGGATGTTTTATTCCCAAAGATTATCAGAGGCCCCCTGGAGAAGTGGGGCTTGATGGTTTACCAAGCCTATGTAACTTAAAGATTCCAAGATGTGTCAATGTGTCAAACCAAAAGAATTTGGTAGAATAACTTCCACACAGCTGCACATGTTTTCAGATGTTAGTAATGAAGGCTATGGTGCTGCAGCATACATAAGACTTTCCGATAGCAGTGGGAGGATTTCTACTGCTCTGCTTATGGGAGAGTCTAGAGTGTGTCCTGTAAAGGCAACAAACATACCCCGACTGGAATTGACAGATGCAGTGGTGTCCATAAATCTAGCACAGCACACTTTGAAAGACTACAGATTACATTGGTCCAGACATTCTATCACACAGATTCTACAACACTTCTTCACTATATTTTTAGTGATAGTAAAAGGCTTCCTATCTTTGTTGCATATAGAGTGATAGTAATTAAGGATTTAACTGAAAATGAACAGTGATATGTTTCAGAGTAAAGAGAATCCTGCCGATATTGCATCAAGAGCTTTCACAAGTCAGCAAATGCTGAACAGTGACATTCTGGTTTGATGGCCATATTTCTTAGAGGACCAGAGGAGCTGTGGAAGGAAAAATGACATGCCCTAAAGTATGTTGAACTGGAAGGATCTAAAAACTTTTACAAAGTACATCCAGAGATGAGGTGGGAAATGCTGTTGATAAGTTTCTTAAGTATTATTCTTCATGGCATCGGTTGAGGAAGGCTGTTGCTGTGTATCACCATCTTGTTTTCATACTGAAATCTGAGAAACAAACTAGACTCAATGGTTCAATTACAGCAGATGAATTAGATGCTGCTGGAAAAGTAGTTATCAGATATATCCAGAAGAAAGCTTTTAGTGAGGAAGTGACACTTGCAAAAAAGCAAAGGGTCAAGGGGCAGAGGACTTTGTAGCAGCAGTAGTATTTATAAACTAGATCCTTCATTGATCCTCAAGACAAGCTTCCCCACGTTAAATGGACTGCTCTCCAAAGCAGAAATTTCAGATGATGAGAAGCATCCAATGATATTACCTAGAATGAGTCATATCACCACTTTGATTATTCATTGCACACAATGAAAAATTAGCTCATGCTGGACGCACCCATGTGATAGCAAAAGATCTTTACTGGGTTATCCATACCAATGTAAGTGTCTGCCAGGTTCTACAAAGATGTGTCATTTGTAGAAAAATGAGAAACTCGGTTCTAAACCAGAAGATGGCTGATTTACCATTTGAAAGAGTAATTCCAGCTGTTCCATTCACACACAAAGGTGTTGACTGCTTTGGGTCACAGGAAGTCAAGAAGGAAGGCAAACCAGAAGAGGTACAGTGTATTATTTACTTGTTTGTCTACCCGAGCAATTCATATGGAGAAAGCCAATTCCTTAGACACACCGTCCTTCATAAATGCTTTAAGAAGGTTTGTTTCTAGAAGAGGCAATGTAAAGAAGACTTGGTGTGACAATGGGACAAACTTTCATGGAGCTGAGAAGGAGTTGAGGAAGTCACTGCAAGAGATAAATGATGATCAGATCAGGGCTTTCCTCTCAAAAGAAAGCATCAGCTGGACCTTCAATCCCCCTACAGCTAGTCATATGGGAGGTGTGGGAACGTCAAATTAGCACTGTGAGAAGGTTATCGACTCCTCTCTTCAAAGAACATGCTGGGACGACTGAATGATGAGAGTTACCGCGCTCTTCTCACAGAAAGTTGAGGCTATAGTTAATGGCCGTCCTTTGACCACAGTCAGTGATACCCCATGTAATGGGAAAAACATATTTCTTTAATTATTAGTGATTTATTTAGGAATTGATTCATCATCCTCCTCTAATATCTTTACACTGCTGTTGTAAGTGATTGGAACTGTGAAAATGTTTCGTTTCTGTTGTGGACACCCGAGTGTGGCAGTGTAGCAGTCCCTTTGTTTTGTTTATCTTTCACTTTGAGTATGGGAGCGATGCCCTGAATCTTTCGTCTGTATTTTGGTAACACTAAAAAACACCATGTAAGAATCACGAATGCTTTCGTGTGAGGACGTCAAACGGTCCATCCTTTCATTTTTGGGCTATTTTTACCAAATTAATGATGCAAATGATTATCTATCCCTTGCGAGGTAAGCTTTTTAAAGTTGTAATATTACCATTAGTTCATTAGATAGAACAGATCACTATCGTGGAAGAACAGTAGCAGACGAGAATTCAAGTGCAGAGTTTGCCTGCCCAGTCAGACATGTTGCAATGCCTTAACGAGAAAGATTTTTCATTGTCCGTGAAAGATACTTCACGTTCATTAATTGTCATGAAATTTTGCTGTGTTAGTTTGAGTTGTAACTTAGCGTTTGACAGGGTTGAAAACATTAAAAAAACAGTTCTATGAGTTTTATTTGTATAAAGTTTTTGCAAATACCAGTGCCAAAGGGTACCTCTATGGAAATTTCCACTGCCGAGCATGATCTTAGACTAGGCTATACAGTAATTTAAGAAGGCCTACCCTAGACTAATCCTGTTTGAATGAGAAATATGAATGTTTTTGATAAATATAGTTAGGCTATATGTATAAATTCATGGAAAACTTAATTCATGGGACTTAGCCTGTATCCTCATTAAACTAACCTAACTTTGTGCCTATTGTAACCTAGTCAAAATCAGCCATGTAAACTTTGCATAGGCTATCCTTAACAATTTCTGAAGAAGCCTAGGCTAGACTATATCCTGTTAAAAGGCACCTTATGCTAATTTTACCTCATTTTAGGTTTAAGTTTTTCTCAGAATCTTTCTTTAAGTAACCTTGTCCATTGACATATATTGTGTACAAGTATTTAGTACTGTGTGGAGTAGAGTATCAAAAGGTTTACACTTAATAATTGATTCCATGTTTGATACTTATACCTATGAGAAAATCAATTCCATAATCTCTAGTTGATATATCTTTCTTTTTTGAAGTCTCTCAATATAAAGAGTTATTTTTTGTTGTAGTTTTAAACTGCGCTTGTATTGATTGCTGGAAAGAAAAATTAAAAATTAATAAAATGAATATTTCCTGGGATCTAGTCCAGGGGATCTAGTCCAAAGATCTACTTCAGGAGTTCTGAAGACTAGGTTAATTAATCAAGTCCAGGAGACTAGGCCTGGGAGAAATTTGGCATGATGTAATGAGCAATAAAGAAACAAGCTGAATACCAGGAATTTTCTTCAATACCCCTAAAATGGAATTCAGCACTTCAACTACCTCCCAGTGGGAAGACCTCACCTGGCCTCATCAGTAGTAAGAACCCATATTCACAAGGAATATCATGGAATAGCAGGTAGGACAGGCTACCCTATTTTCCAGGCAGCGTAACGTCAGTCTTCATACCCACCCCCCGTGGTCCAATATTGCAGTCGTACCATTCTCCGACCCGTGTCTCCAGGCAAGAAGACTGACACAGTGCATATGGACAATAGATATTATTCTTTCTCGTATCTTAATGTCGTGGCGAGGGAAAAATCCGCCCGTGGACACCCAGATGACTTACACCACTTAGTCAGCACAGCTTCTCACACAGAAATCAAGTGTCGTGATGCCACCACCCCTGGTGTTTTTCAGAAAGGAGATATGTATCTGAGACAGAGGTGATCTATGTTTAATTCTTGGCTAACTTATTCTGGACTAGATGTCAAAGAGAACATTTATCAACATGACAAGAGATACCGAAGTGGAACAAGGAAAAGCAGCACTTCAGGCTGGTGATATTTGTCCCTGGTAAAAGATGATTATATTAGTTATACTTTTATGTGGATCCAAAGGACTTGAGAGTATATTACATTTATTATAGGTGTTATTTATATCACCTGCATTTATAGATATGGTTGATTTTGATATAAACAAATAATTTATTTATAGGGCCGAGAATGTAAACGTAACTTTTTATAAAAACAAATTGGTAGATATTATTATTTAATAGGTTTCGTTTTTCAACTTGGTGAAGAGAGTTAAATTGTATTATAGATTTTGTTTTTTGTCCGTTTTTACATGTAAACATTGTTTAGTCTATTTTGGATTGTTACTGCTGTGATTTGTTCGTTTATGTTAATTGTTGTTTGAGTGTTTCTTGAACAGGCTGTTTGTGCTGGGAGTTATATTGGATGTAACTTAGAGTAACACAGATGTAAGTTTATTTCCTTAGTTAAATTTGTATATATTCTATTTTATGTATGTGGTGTTTTGTAATTATATTCAAACTATTGTTATTCTTTGTTTTATTATTTTCTATCTAACAGTTTTAGTAAGTTGTATATTTTGTTGTTTTCAGTTTCTTGAACCTCGCCGCCTTGTACTACTAGCATGGTACTCATCATTGGTTCTTTGGTCTTGGAGTACTGACTTACTATAAGCCCTTACAGTAATGGTCAACCGAAGTTGTAGTCCTTAGTGCTACGTGAATTTAAAGCTTTAAGTTGGTTTAAAGTGTTTTGTGACATCACTTGAACTTTATAACTAATTTTTAATAAAGTGTGACGTGAGTAACAGTATCTGTGTCTTTTCTACATCTTGTCCCTGTGGCTTTGAAGACAACGGCAGCTACAGAACCAAGAAATAAGAAGGCTTTATGGAAATCAAATGATGTCTCCCCATGTGACACATACGTAGGCCTCATGACTCTGCAAGAATATAATCGGGTAGTAAAAGAGGCCACCGGATAAATGTAAAAGACCATAAAAAATGACTCTAGGCCTAGAACAATCCACTACAAGTAGTTCTCCTTCTCTGGTCTAGTACATTGTCCAATAATAGAATGGTACCTAAGTAGAAACTCAAAAAATTGTCAGTTTTCATAATTCACAATGAATAAAACTAACACTCGGTGAGCAAATCCATAATTAAAAAACGAGAGAGAGAGAGAGAGAGAGAAAGTTACTTTTATCTTCCTTTTCAAGATTTTTAATTCCATATTCCAATCTGGGTTTGTTATGAGAAATGAATGAAGTACGATGAATAATCATGATGAATGAACAGGTTCATTTCTGTGAACAGAGACGAGCGTGTCAGCCACTGATGCTGAAATAAATTCAACCACAAACCTCATATATTTGTACTAATGTGTGAAGCGAAATGGACGTCACATTCTCAAACAAACCTAAAACATGACTAATTTATCTTCAGTTAGGCCTACTTATTAGCCATCGCCTACCACACAGGCCAGAAAGGTTGTAGTACATGCTAATATTATGATCTCCCTGCTGAGAGAGAGAGAGAGAGAGAGACCATCGTCTTCCACATCCCAAATACACACATAAGAGCAAACCTAATAAATACGAGACTGGAATATTATAGCAGAAAACACACAAAAAAAGGAGATATTTTTTCAGAAAATAATGGGCTGTGCTGTATTAATTACCCTAGAAATAAAACAATCCTTATCAGGAGATCATTATGTAGCGATGCTTTTCAAGCAATCACCGGTTGGTTAAGAGAGACAACACAAAACAAACACCTTACACTTCAGTACCAAACGGACGCACAAACGAACTCACTACAGAAATACAGGCAACTTGATGCAAGAATCATCAGACAAGAAAAAGCATCAAATTAGATCTTGAAAATGACCAAACAGTCACATCGGAACTTGATAGAAGCATTAACGTCTTCTAGATCAGGATACCATGATTATTAAATAACTTACGACAGACTAAGTATACGTATTGTAGACTATGACCTGCTCTGCTCAGCTCTGCTTTCTGCTCTGCTCTGCTCTGCTCTGCTCTGCTCTGCTCGCTCGGGCAGTTGAGTCTCTTGTGCTGCTGCTGCTGACCTCATGACGACCTCGTCAGCGTTTGACTCAAAACATTACCCCGTCACTACCATCACTCCAGCTCTTCCTTCTTCACTACTCATTCTTAAGACACACACACACAAACAGACAGACCACACACACACACACACACACACTATATATATATATATATATATATATATATATATATATATATATATATATATATATATATATATATATAATTTCATCCTGAAAGAATTCATTCATATTTTTTGAGGCATCTTTCTTTTATTCTCCATAATTACTGAGAATTACCGATATTCTGTTTCACACTATCTAGAGGACTAGGGCATAACTACTGCCCATTATGGGAGCATCATGGTATGAATCATCAATATTCTGCAATTGCATTGCATATTCGTCCTTGGCAGTTTCAATAAGCTGCGTTTTATCCAGTTTGGAAGTAAGATCGATTTGGCTTACGAGCAAATCTTAGGAGGCTACAGGGATGATATCATATACTGCCATTTTCGTTGGTATTTGATTCATATGAGACCCAATGGCTGACTGGGTTCTGTCAGTCTGAAGGATATAAGTCGGTTTGGCCCCGAGAATGAATACCTGAAACTATATCGCCTGCCATGCTGAAGAATTTTAGGGCTTGCAACATTAAGAATAGCTGCTTGCACATTGTCGTATTCAACGACATTGCAATATATTGCCATTCTCACGTATTTTCGTGATCACGAATGTTAATATTGAATTCTTATGGTCTGAAGAATAGAATGGTTCGTTCGACGGAAAAAATTATATCTATATCCTTCCATTATGGAGAATTTTGGATGGCTTACAACACTGTCATATTGTGCAATTTCTCACGTATTTCAGTGATCAGAATGTCCAGCACACTGAATTGTATCCAGTGTGAAGGAAAAGTATGTGATTAAGAAAAATAAGGACTGGTACATTCATTGTAAACATAAAGAAAAGAAAAAAATGGTACGAATAAAGCCAAGGCTTCCCTGAATCTCCCTGGCCGGAAAAAACTGAAAGAGAGAGTGAGAGAGAGAGAGAGAGAGAGAGAGATAGAGAGAGAGAGAGAGAGAGTTAAACTTGCATGCTAATATCTAACTGCAAGTCTCGTTTAATGGATAACCACGCGAGAGAGAGAGAGAGACCCGTGTTGTTGCATCTGGGCTAAACTGACATGAATCGGCCGTGAAGTATTGTTCCAAGTCCATAGCTCATATTTTAAAATATTCTTCATAAATTAACCTACAAGATAATTTTCCCTGTTTGAATGGTTTTTTTCAGATACAGATACCAATAGAAACTACTTCCATATGAAACAAATTTATGATTTTCTTAGTTTATTGCCTTTCTTATGTGGACTGTTCCAAGCTAAGTCTGAAGGTGCTGTTCAAAAGAAGACATTCATTGTTTCGAAACAAGCACACAGTGGCCTCTGAGAGAGAGAGAGAGAGAGAGAGAGAGAGAGGACCCTTCACAAGGTATGTCATTTGAAACCGAGTAGGTAGTACCAAGATACTTTCACTTAAGTATGAAATGAAACTTGGACGAAACAAATACTAAAGTAAGGAAGACTCCGAGAGGGAAAAAAACCAGACCTTTAAAACGAAGAGGCGATCTTCGTTTCAGGCCATTATTACTTTTCTGAAACGTTTGTAAGAACATTTCGAGAATTCTAAATATTTACAAACGATTCCTTCAGCCGCAGTGAGGTCAAAACGCTCATGGCACTTAGGAGCTCTTGGGATGAGTATATATACGAGTATATATCATATATATACTATTTAATTAATGGAATGTTGCACTCTCTCTCTCTCTCTCTCTCTCTCTCTCTCTCGTCTCTCTCTCTCTCTCTCTCTCTCTGAGGCCACTAGGTGCTTGTTTTGAAACAATGAATGCTGTAAAAACAAAATACAAAGGTATTGAATGAAACATAATTCTTTAACCGTTAAACCTCACCTTAGACGACGACTTGATGTATTGGAATAGGCCAAGAGCAGTTCAAGTCAAAGTGTATTACGTACTAAGTAAGCTATTCCATCCAGGCTGTATGAAACGACACCAGTCATGATTCATGGGAAAATATTCCAAGAAAATAGATGACGACGCATCATCCTCTTGTCGACTTGGTCTCTTGGTTCCTTCCTTCCTTTCATAAACAGAAAATGGATAGTTTTCGTTTAAATAGTACCTACGCTCCTCTTTCTTATATGCAAAGACGCCTGCCGTGACAGTAGCACCGTTTTCGTCAAATAGAAACACCTGATTATGATCTTCTGCTGCTACTGCTAGGCTGACTGGCCAGGGCGACCACCGACCGCCCTGGCCAGATTTTCTTGACCACCCTATCGTACAAATGATTCAAAATTATCGTTTTTTCACCAAAATTATCGCAAAATATAACGTATTGCAGTTAAAATTATCAGGTATCTGTTATCACTATAGTAATCAACCAAACAATTTCTTGGTATCAAAATAAATTTCTGTATACTCTTTTATACATTTATCAATGATCAGAAGGCAAAACAGTATGAATCAAAACCCTTTCTTTTTATTATTAGAAAACAAAAAACAATGTGACATTTGTTTTACAGAGAATAAACATAGATTCCCATTCCTGTCTGTACCACCACTGACGAGGTGAACTTGAACTCAAACTAATCTGAGAGAAATATTATATATATATATATATATATCTATATATATATATATATATATATATATATAATATATATATAGTATATATTATATAGATATATATATATATATATATATATATATAGTTATATATATATATATATATATATATATATATATATGCTTACTATATGTCACTAATAGCGCGTGACAATATATCTAGCCAAGACCACAGGATAAGTAAAAGTAGAGTACCTCCTTTTTTTTTTTTTTCCTGTGTATACATGTAATTCGTTTCAGGCAGGAATCGAGACGGAGAGAGAGAGAGGGAGAGAGAGAGAGAGAGAGAGAGAAACTTAATGGTCTCATGTCTCTCTTAAAAGGGGTTAGCGATAAGATGACCTCTCGGCCATTGGTAATGGAGTAGAGGAAACATTTGATCTTTAAAAAAAATGCTTTTAAACCATCTGAAAATGAACAAATACCAGAATTATCGCATAAAATGTACGATAGTTGGAGCTGGTATCGTACATCGTACCATACAGTTTAATCGTACATGAACGATATATCTCTCTCTCTCTCTCTCCTCGCCCGGTGTCGTATAGTTTCATTGCTGCTTGAAGTAGTTGTCACTTCTCCTCCTTTGGGACTAAGACTGTCCCCCCTTCCTTCATGCTGGATGTGTTGTCGAGAAATTTATATTGTCTCCATTTTTCTGAACCATTGTAGTTGGGGTTCAGAAAAATTTATGGGGTTGGAGCATTAACATATACTAAAATATCTGAAGGTTTTCAGAATGTCGCCATAATTTGTTTTAAGTATTTTGTACATTCATGAGTGGAAGTTTTCATTTTCCCTTTGTAAAGGAAATGCAACTACTTTGATACTCTCTCTTATTAACTACTGTATTTAATACTAGCAATTATCCCTTTCTGTCGGTGGAATGGGTACAATGCGTCTACCGTACTACTACCTCTCTGCTTTTTTGACAGGAAGGTGTGAGACGTTCGAGAGCTCCGGCTGTGAAAGGAGAGTTATATCCTTGTTCCTTCGGGTCCAGTTCATGGCGTTTATTTCTTAATGTGATTTCATTTTCAAGACCCAATGGAACCTGACGGAAGAACTTTGTTGCCTTCACTTTAGTTTTTGTGTTAAATCTTCGTTTGTGCTAGTTTGTTATGTTAATGTTACCGTAACTGTAGTGTGCGTAATTTTGATTCAATTATAATTTAAATTTTTTTTATTTGCTTGTTAGCTGATTGTGATTGTTTTTTCCTTAGTTTGCCTCTACTGGTTTAATGTTCATTAGTGTAAAATGTTCTTCACTTGTTTGTAATAAATTGTATGAAGGTGCTGTATTGTGACCTAGTTTTTCTACTGAACTCGATAATTATAGTATTCATATCCATAATATTCCTTATTTAACTCCCATTATTATACAAAATGCTAAACCTTATGGCCCTTTTACACTATGTCGTACGTAAATACGACACGATGTCGGACCTACATGCGACTAGCAGTCGACTATTATCTCTAATGTACCTTTTCACACTATGTCGGTCCGGCAAATTTGCCGGTCCGGCATCGCATTACAGCCGACAGGCCCCACTGGCCATGTCCGGTGCTGCACCCAGACGCGATTGCAGTTGGCCATTGCCTTCAATACGGGTCTTCACACTATGCGATTTTTTCCTGCATATACGTGCGACAGCAGTAGACCTCCGCTGCTTCTGGTGATCGGGTGCATTGGGTATTGAAAACATTTGAGGGATGTTAATAGTGTTATTCCCGTTGCTGAATAACCACGGGTTCCATGCAACGAAAATACACCATACAATAACAATAATAACAAGAGTGTTATTCGTAAAGAAAGAACTACAGGTATGGATAGCTTAAGAAATGATTTACTAAATGATTTGCTGTTTTTTTTATTTAGGTTACATATACGTTTTGATACTGAAATTATTAGAAGGTTATCGGCAGATTATTGATATAAAAGAGGACTAAAAGCTTTTGATTTCGATATATATGACTTTTTAAGAAGTTTTTATAGTTAACACTTACGTTTTATTTACATTAATTAATGAAACAGAGAGATATGAATTAAAGTAAAAGCTTTTTTAGTTTTTTGATATAGATATATTAGTTTATACTTTTGATAATAAATAGAGATGTTTCAGCTAACATTAGTTGTTTTCATTTCTCCTTTTAATTTTTCTATAATGGAATGGAAAAGAAAATTTACAAGGAAAGAAAAGGTACATAATTATTTTCTCTTAACTTGATGGTAACTAACTGCCAGTTGTTTTTGTGCTTGGCGAAATATTCATCTCCTGAATGTCGTATGTCTTTCAGCAACTGGTCATGTAGACGTGACACGAGTTCCTCAAAGGTTGTATTAGACATTCTGAAGCAATTGAAAAATTTATCATTATCTCTTCAGCTCCTCGAAAATTGTGGCAAATGCCACCATACAGTGGCCTTTGTGTATTCAAAGGGGGTGTACCCAGTGAATTTTCGGTTTTCTCTTCTTTTTCTCAAATGTAATAAATAAAGACAATAATTTTCTCTTCCTGTCCATCTAGTCACCACTACAGGCTGAGAGCAGACTGCAAGCGCTTGTCAAAAATTAGATCACTTTGTGCGGCAGTCGGACAAATGTACCTACGATTTGCGCAATTTTGTGTCGTATTTAGATCCGGCACTGCAATCGTATCTTGGTGCGACAAGAATCGCATTGTGTGAAAGGGCCTAAGGCATAACTGCTCCCATTATGGGCGCATCATGGTATGAAGCATCAATATTCTGCAATTGCATTGCATATTCGTCCTTGGTGGGCCAATAAGCTGCGTTTTATCCAATTTGGAAGTAAGATCGATTTAGCTTATGATATCATCCTATAGGGATGATATCATATACTACTGCAATTTCGTTGGTATATCAATCATATGAGACCCAATGGCTGACTGGGTTCTGTCAGCCTGAAGGATAATAAGTAAGTTTGGCCCCGAAAGAATACTTGAAACCATAGTCATGCCATGCTGGAGAATATTGGCTGACTTGCAACATTGTCGTATTGCAACGACATTGCAATATATTGCCATTTCTCACGTATTTTCGTGATCAGAATGTTAATATAGAATTCTTCCAGTCTGAAGGAATAGTTGGTTCGTTCGACGAAAAAAAATGACGATATCTTTATCCTTCCCATTATGGAGAATTTTGGATGGCTTGTAACACTGTCGTATTGTGCAATTTCTCACGTGTTTCAGTGATCAGAATGTCAGCGCACTGAATTTTATCCAGTGTGAAGTAAAAGTATGTGATTAAGAAAAATAAGGACTGGTACATTTCATGTAAACAAACTAAAAAAGAAAAAAATGGTACGATAAAGCCGAGGCTTCCCTGAATCTCCCTGGCCGGAAAAAAACAAACTGAGAGAGAGAGAGAGAGAGAGAGAGAGAGAGAGAGAGAGAGAGAGAGTTAAACTTGCATGCTAATATCTAAATGCAAGTCTCGTTTAATGGATAACCACACGAGAGAGAGAGAGAGGGGGGGTGGGGGTTGTTGCATCTGGGCTAAACTGACATGAATCGGCCGTGAAGTATTGTTCCAAGTCCATTGACTCATATTTTAAAATATTCTTCATAAATTACGTACAAGATTATTTGACCTTTGAATGGTTTTCAGATACAGATACCAATAGAAACTACTTCCCTATGAAACAAATTTATGGATTTTCTTAGTTTATAGCCTTATTATGTGGACTGTTCCAAGCTAAGTCTGAAGGTTGCTGCTAAAAGGAAGACATTCATTGTTTCGAAACAAGCACCCAGTGGCCTCGTAGAGAGAGAGAGAGAGAGAGAGAGAGAGAGAGAGAGAGAGAGAGAGAGGAACCCTTCACAAGGTATGTCATTTGAAACAGAGTAGGTAGTACCAAGATACTTTCACTTAAGTATGAAATGAAACTTGGACAAAACATATACTAAAGTAAAGAAAGTCTCAAGAGAAGAAAACAGACAT
The DNA here is from genome assembly GCF_015104395.2 of Macrobrachium nipponense. NCBI lineage: Eukaryota > Metazoa > Arthropoda > Malacostraca > Decapoda > Palaemonidae > Macrobrachium > Macrobrachium nipponense. The sequence continues at coordinate 20,996,896 of NC_087222.1, forward strand.
AAAATGAAGAGGTAATCTTCGCTTCAGGCCTATTATTCTTTTCTGAACGTTAGTAAGAACATTTCGAGAATTCTAAATATTTCCAGAAGATTCCTTCAGTCCCAGTGGGGTTATAACGCTCGTCATGGCACTTGGGATAAGTAATATATACACAAACACACACACACAAATATATATATCATATATATATATATATATATATATATATAATATATATATATATATATATATATATTAATTAATGGAATGTTGCTCTCTCTCTCTCCCTCTCTCTCACCTCAGACAACTTGATGTGGTGGAAATAGGCGTTGTTATGCCGCCAAGAGCAGTTCAAGTCAAACTGAAGTACGTACTATGTAAGCTCTTCCATCCAGTCTGTATGAAACGACACCATTCATGATTCATGGGAAAATATTCCAAAAAAATAGATGACGACGCATCATCGTCTTGTCTACTTGGTCTCTTGGTTCCTTCCTTCCTTTCATAAACAGAAAATGGACAGGTTTCGTTTAACTAGTACCTATGATCCTCTTCTTATATGACAAAGCCGCCTGCCGTGACAGTAGGCACCGTTTTCGTCAAATAGAAACGCTGTGACTGATGATGATGATGCTGCTGCTGCTGCTAAGCTGATGACTGACTGGCCAGGCTGGGTTGCAGCTTAGCTGTGTTCTCTCTCTCTATCTCTCTCTCTCTCTCCTCGCCTGGTGTCGCATTGTTCCATTGCTGCTTGAAGTAGTTCTGTCACCTCTCATCCTTCGGGACTGATGATTGTCCCCCCTTTCTTCATGCTGTATGTGTGTATGAAGGTGCTGTATGTGTGACCTAGTTTTTCTTTTGAACTCGATAATTATAGTATTCGTATCCATAACATTCCTTAGTTAATTCCCATAATCGTCCACAACATTCACCACTGAGTATAATATTCGTATTAACATTGACCTCCCAAGAGAGAGGAAGAGGAAGGGGATTGGGGGTGGGGGTGAGGTGGGGTCAACTGGGATATATGAGCTTCATCATACAAAATGCTAAACCTTGAAAGTTAACTTCATTTATGAAAGATAGTTCCTCCTTTCGATACCTAGGGAGGGAGTTGTCGTCAATTGAATCCTATTGTTTTTTCTTTTCCTGGGACTTTAGTTTCTACCTTCTTATCCTGCGTTGAGATTTTACGATCGCTCTCTCTCTCTCACTATATTTATCCGTGAATAGACTATGATGGGATCGTTTGGAATCACTGACCCTACAAACTTCAGCCAAGCTCTGCAAGAGAGAGAGGGGGTGGGGGGGGGGGGGGGGGGAAGAGGTTACTCTCACTTTCTCGCTCTATCAAGTGGATCAGAGAAATCGTCCGAACTACAAGTTCTTCAAAAGGAAGTAATGGCAGCCACCACACGGCAGCCTCTGCCTGGCAGTCTATGGATATTCCTGCTCCAGGAAGTCAGTTTACCGTAAGGGTTGGGGGGGGGGGGGGTTCTTGTATGTGGGTGGCAAAGAGGGTGCAGAAATCCTCTAAATCGGACATAAAAAACGGTTGACGTAGGAGGATTTGCAGTCTTCTTTATCAAGAGATATATTTTCTTATGAAGTCTTATACTGGTGAATGGCGAATGCGTCTATATCTGAGAAAACACGAGCATATAGAACCGAGGCACATGAAAAAGCACAGAAGACGAAGGCGAACTCACGTTTTCAGCAACACGCCGTTCGATCCCCTCGAGACGGGCGGGCGGGGAGTGGGGGGGGGGGGGGGGGGGGAGCACTGCCCCATTTTGTTGCCGGTTTTGTTGCCGAAGAACCTCAATGCATAAGTCAGTCATTATGTAGTCATCTTAAAAGGACTTTAGTCTTAAATTGTGCAAATTATGTTGAAACCCAATGGAAAAAACTTCTCTACAATAATTGCCTACTTTGGTTAGGCCCTTCGTTCCATTCGACTTAACAAGAGGGCTGTAATATGGCTTTGTAATAGGTACCTTATTCCAACGCTTGACCTTCCACACAGCTTTAGAACGGTGACACTAGTGGTTAAATGGAGGTTAGGACAGTGAAACTAAAGTCTTCTTTTAGTTATTCCGTAAATTAGCATACCAATATCCACTAGCACTTATATTTACCACTACAATGTTCATTCATTACTGAAGTTCTGACACAAACAAAAGTGGACAAGGGTTGCCTTTTGTCACCCATATGGCAAGGCATAATAAGTAGCTTTAAATGTGAAAAAGTGTAATAACCCCAAGAACTTAAAATCTCTAACAAGATACAACTTAGTTTCATCTAGAGATCCGGATCAGGCCTCCAGAAGTCTAGAATTATTACTGCATATCGAGTTGCTGTTAATATGCCTTCAACCATACCTTCAGCTATTTGGGATAATAGGAGGTACTTGGACTAGGTATTGATAACTTCCCCCTCAACTCAAGTGTCACAAATATAGTATAGATATTTTTCCCCACACTTCATTATGCAGAAACCATGCAAGCATCAAGATAAACTGAGTCTTCGAGAGATCTTCAGGTAAAAGAAGTCTGTATCTGATTAATTGATCGGAGTAATACAAAGACTGCGTGATCAGCCGGACAGACTTCCAGGCTTTCTCGCATTAGGGAAGAGATGTAACCCCACAGTGGGTTTGTGTTATTGTCAGGGACCTCCCCTTGCCAGAGAAAGGGGCGGTTGCTTCTATACTCTATAAAGATAAATAGAATGGTTGATCCATTGCAAAACTTCCCAGCATGTGATGGCCGGATCCACTCTCTGCCCCGAAGCCGAAGGATGAAGGGGCAGAGAACAGAGGCGAGGTACTCCCTCATTCATTCTCCCATCGCCACAACTGCACATCTAAGGAGATGCAAACCCTTGTCCCGGATAAAGGAGCTGGATGAGCTGCACAAGTTGGGCTGCAGCCACCACCAAGGTCAACCCCAAGGAGTAGTTTTAGCACAGTTATTTCTTTTAGAGGTTAACTGCCAGCTACAGAAAGAGTTACTCTTGCAGTTTGAATTAAGAGGTAGTCAAGATTTAAAATTCTCCCTCATAGCAGGGTGTGTTTGTTTGTTTGGTAATATTCTGTTTTTATCCAGACTTTTTAAACTGATTTGCTTTGTCAAAGAAAATAATCCTGCAAAGTGAACATAGTCCTCTATAGGTATAGTTCCCCAAAGGGCAGCTGTTATGTGAATGAAGTTAGTGCATTGGGACAGCAAGGAAAGATGCACTTCAATCGGGAAGATATGTTCAGATACTCGGTGCATTCAGACCACATCAGGGTGCATTCAATCACTTTGGCAGCGTACAATATTATTTAAATTTTAATGGGGTCAAATGAAAATTTTATCTATAAATATTATTTATCAATATTTAAAAAATTTAGATTGAAGTAAAATAAAATAAAAAGTTTAATCTAATCAGAATAACACATTACTTTAGTCTTTTACAAAACAAGTCCAATTTCAACACCTGATTGGTTAACCTAAAACAAAATACAGTCCACTGTGTTTAGTGAGCTAATACAAGGCATTAGGATTTACTTACAAATGCTGTAGCACATTCTTTGTAGAAGATTAAAACCAAGAATATATAAAAATACTCAAATAAAACTGCACCTAAATTTCACTGAAGTATAATGAAGATATCAATCCTTTCTAGTTCCACTAAGAATAACATTTCATGGAAATATTCAAGCTTACAACTACATATACAAGTGCATATATGCACAATGCTGAATAACGAAAGGAAGAAAACTTCATGTCAGCAAAAGACAATACTAATTCTTTATTTGGAAATCATACACAAAATACACAGGAACAAGAAAAGTGAGGAAGACAAATGAAAATTTATTAATGTAGCACTGTACAGTGTTCATTGAGAACAATTGTAAGAAAAAACTAAAAGTAATTTATTTTACCTTTGCATCAATCAGCCTAAATAGTTTGGCTCTGCCTTGACTTCTAATAAAGACTGCAAATGAAGAGCCTTCATCTGCATTTTCAGTGAGACCCTCCTCTAGATTCTCCTTCTCTTCTTTGAGTAACAGCAATGATGATGGTCATGATTTGGATCATAAAAATATAAATATGGTTTTTCTTTTTATCGTCCCTTAGGTTGCTGTTACCATTTTTCTATAGATTTTGCAGACAAGTTCACAATAATTATCTCCACATCAAGTGCAACTTACTTTGGGGTGCAAAACATTAACAATTCTGTCAGTAAAACTGAACATCCTCTCTGATGAGTGACTTTGCTTGTGCATTTTGACACCTGAAAAACAGTGGCATTCAAAACCAATGACTGTGATTTGCAGAATACAAGACAAAAGTACAACATGCAGTGTAAAAGAACAATATCTATCCTCCATGAGTGCTCACATATGTTATGAATGTACAAGAGAAAAACTGTTTCAACATCGTCTTTCTTCTGAGTTAATACATTCATTCTAAGATGAACCTAATGAAAAAAAAGACTTCTTGGAAACCAAGTGCAGATACAGGATATGACTTCTTCCTAGCACAAGTTTTCACACACCTTTTGAGACACCTTCATTCAAAAACAGACGCAGGAGTCAAGTTAAATAAAATCATGTAATAAAACTACTTGGACAGAGATCAAGTAAACAGTTGCTGTCTAGTGTGAATTCTCGTGTCTTTAGAGAGGACTTGATTTAGAAAAACTTCTTTGACATATAAAGCAACTATATATGGTTTTTCTCTGCCCTATACTTACTATTGCTGCTCTGTAGGCCTGGTTGATCTCAGTCAGGCTTAATCCACCTTCTCTGCAAGGAAGATATATTCTGCCCATACAGTGGTGTCTGTATGTGACTTTATGTTACTTTCTTCCCTCACTTTATTGTAGTCTTGGCACACATATCCAACCTAAATTCCATGTAGATGTCATTTGAGAATTGGTGGACTGTCCTAACTAATTCTTCCAATTTTTCTTCTGAATCTGCAAACAACTTCAGGTCATCCATGAAGAGCAGGTGGTTCACTCTTTCATTCTCTTTTCTGCTTCTGCTTTTGCTTAGGTCATAGCCAGTGTTAATGTTGCTCAAGATTTTACTAAGCAGATCTATGGTCAAGCAGAATAGAAGTGGTGAGAGGCTGTCATCCTGGAATATTCCTCTTTGGATCTTTATGTCTGTAATTACTATCTGGCCCTCCTTCCTGGTGAGCTTAAGTTTAACAATGAACAGGACAGCGAGAATACTGGAGATCATTTCTTCTTTTTATTTACACCAAAGTTTCGGGAATCCTTTCCCCTTAGACAGAGAGTGGTCTTCCACTTACTCATCTGTGCTGCCAAGAAAGATCTTGTTTCCTCACTGGTGTTATATAGTTCCAAACATCTGAGTATCCAGGTGTGCAGCACGCTGTCAAATGCCTTCTTGTAATCTATCCAAGCCATATTAAGATTCCTTTGTCTTTTCTTACAATCTTCTAATGTTGTTTTCTTTATTAGCAGTTGATCTTTAGTGCCTAGTTTGTTTCTTGTGAATCTCTTTCGTTCTTTTTCCATATATTTGCCTCGATCTAGGTGTTCACAGATCTTGTCTGCTATGACTCTTGTGAGCCATTCGTAGGCAGCAGATGGGCCTATATTTGTTAGGGAGCTCAGTCTCAGAA
>NC_087222.1:21003022-21075522 GCF_015104395.2 Macrobrachium nipponense
GTCTATGTCCAGGAGCAACTATGACCAAGAGCTTGCCAGGACTAGCCAATCATCAAGATACCTAAGAAGATGCATCCTGTGTGAAATGGCCCAACCTGAGAAAAAGGATGAACACTTCGATGAACACCTGGGGAGTGGTTCAGAGCCCAAACAAAGGGCTTTGAACTGGAACACCGTAACCCTGAAGGCTAAGCGGAGGTACTTGCAAGAGGACTGGTGGATGGGTATTTGAAAATACATATCCTTGAGGTCTAGACCTAGAGAAAGCATACAATAAATTCTCAAGAGTAGTAGTGATGATTTGGTGTTTGAAGAAGAAGAAAGTCCCATAAAAGTTTAAAAGTTGGTTAGGGTGGTTGAGATGATATATCAAAGATCGATCACAAAAGTAATAACAGCATTTTGGGAAATAGAAAACTTCGAAGTTAGTGCTGGGTCATGGGTGTGTTAAGTGAAGAGATCAGGAATGAAGAGCTGTGGGAGTTGTATGCCAATTATCTATTGATTACAGAGTTCCCCTCGTATTCGCGTTCTCCGGATTCGCGGACTCACTGATTCGCGGACTCACTGATTCGCAGATTTTTCTCGGGACCATATCTAGCCATTATTTGCGATGGATTCGTTTATTCATGGGATTTTCCAGCGAAAATCATCGCTAATTAGTGTATTTTGATGTTATTTTTATGACTAGATGCATTTTTATGGTACAAAAATGATTTACTAATTTTCAAATGTTAATACTGATTAATACTGTATTAGTAAGTTTAATAAGATTAAATGATATCACATAGTAAAAATAATATTTCTCTCTCTTCTCTCTCTCTCTCTCTCTCTCTCTCTCTCTCTCCTACAGAGATGTATGGTTTTTTTGTATGATAAATAATTGATTTACTATTTTCAAATATTAATATTAATGTATACAGCAATAACATCAGTTCATTAAAGAAAATACTAAAGTGAATTAGTAAGATTTTAGTTTATAAATTTGAAAAATTATGTAAGAATGAAGGAAATCCCAGTCTTCTTTCTCAAACTCCAGGTACTAAAACTGTCAAACATATCAAGTAATGGGACGGAGGGGGAGGAGCTGTTTTGTTGTTGCCACCAAGTGTTCGTGCAATTTCTCTCTCTCTCTCTCTCTCTCTCTCTCTCTCTCTCTCTCTCTCTCTCTCTCTCTCTCTCTCTCTCTCTCTCTCTCTTCTCTTATTTACTGAGACTCGAGAATTTTTATAGTACATGTACTATTTGTTTTTAATACTACAATAATAATAATAATAATAATAATAATAATAATAATAATAATAATAATATAATAATAATAATAATAAAATAATAATAATTATCATTATTATTTATAATTTAAAGTATTAAAAACAAATAGTACATGTACTATAAAAATTCTCGAGTCTCAGTAAACAAGAGGAGAGACACTTTAATAATTTAAATTAAAATTTAAATACAAATTAATAATAATAATAATAATAATAATAATAAATAATAATAATAATAATAATAATATTATTATTATTATTATCATTATTATTTAAAGTATTAAAAACAAATAGTACCATGTACTATAAAAATTCTCGAGTCTCAGTAAGAATTAAGATATTTATTATTATTATTATTATTATTATTATTATTATTATTTTTTTTTTTATTTTTTTTTTTTTGCTCTATCACAGTCCTCCAATTCGACTGGGTGGTATTTATAGTGTGGGGTTCCGGGTTGCATCCTGCCTCCCTTAGTGGAGGTCCCATCACTTTTCTTACTATGTGTGCCGTTTCTAGATCACACTCTTCTGCATGAGTCCTGGAGCTACTCAGCCTCTAGTTTTCTAGATTCCTTTTCAGGGATCTTGGATCGTGCCTAGTGCTCCTATGATTATGGGTACGATTTCCACTGGCATATCCCATATCCTTCTTATTTCTATTTTCAGATCTTGATACTTATCCATTTTTTCCCTCTCTTTCTCTTCAATTCTGGTGTCCCATGGTATTGCGACATCAATGAGTGATACTTTCTTCTTGACTTTGTCAATCAACGTCACATCTGGTCTGTTTGCACGTATCACCCTATCCGTTCTGATACCATAGTCCCAGAGGATCTTTGCCTGATCGTTTTCTATCACTCCTTCAGGTTGGTGCTCGTACCACTTATTACTGCAAGGTAGCTGATGTTTCTTGCACAGGCTCCAGTGGAGGGCTTTTGCCACTGAATCATGCCTCTTTTTGTACTGGTTCTGTGCAAGTGCCGGGCATTCGCTTGCTATGTGGTTTATGGTTTCATTTTTCGTATTGCACTTCCTACATATGGGAGAGATGTTATTTCCGTCTATCGTTCTTTGAACATATCTGGTTCTTAGGGCCTGATCTTGTGCCGCTGTTATCATTCCTTCAGTTTCCTTCTTTAGCTCTCCCCTCTGTAGCCATTGCCATGTGTCATCGCTGGCTAATTCTTTAGTCTGTCTCATGTATTGTCCGTGCATTGGTTTGTTGTGCCAATCCTCTGTTCTGTCTGTCATTCTCCTGTCTCTGTATATTTCCGGGTCTTCGTCTACTTTTATTAGTCCTCCTTCCCATGCACTCTTTAGCCACTCATCTTCACTGGTTTTCAGATATTGCCCCAGTGCTCTGTTTTCGATGTTGATGCAGTCCTCTATACTTAGTAGTCCTCTCCCTCCTTCCTTTCGTGTTGTTATTATTATTATTATTATTATTATTATTATTATCATTTCCTCCCAACAGATGAAGCCACTTTGCCAGTGAGGCCAGTATGCGATTAAAGACTTGCGGCGCTGTTGGCAGGCCAAAGCATAATGCATGGAACTGGAGAGCCTTTCCTTGAAAAACAAAACAGAGAAACGTTATGGAATCCAGATGGACAGGGATGTGAAAATATGCATCATTTATGTGCAAGGTCACCATCCAGTCTCCCTGATGGATGGCAGACATCATTGACTGATTGATCTCCATGTGGGATTTCGTCTTGAGGATGAAATGATTCAAAGCAATTACGTACATCCAAAACTGGCCTCCAGCCCCCTGATAATTCCAGGACCATGAAGAGTCTATTGTAAAAGCCTTCCGAGTTTTGATCTTCTACTACTCCCTTGCGAAGCAGTAAGTCTTCCTCCCAAGAGAGGGTTGTAAACTCTGATTTTGCCGAAAAGGCTGGTAAGACTATCAGAGATTTAACCAAAGGTGGGCCTGCTTTGAAGGGAATGACATAACCTTGCAGCAACAACTTGACTACCTAAGGTTCCGTTCCTCTCAGACTCCATTCCCTCTATAAAAGGCCCAACCTGGCTCCTATAAGGGCACGAAGGACACGCTCCTCACTTCTTGCTTGCAGTCTTGTAGGTAGTCTTCTTGATAGACCTGGTTGGAGGTAGCAGGTTAATACCCAAGGGGTCTTTGCTGGCTTCTCTGTCTTACCCCACAAAAAGTGTGGGACTGGAGAGGAGAAAAAGACCTTGGGATGTTTCGACGTTTGCACCAAAAGATCATTGGTCGACTTGTTCTGCAGCGACGACAAAATCTGTTGCACTAAAACTTGCGGGAACAGGTGCTCCTTGTCCAGCAGGGCAAAAAGTAATGCAGACTTCTGTGTTGTAGTCATCTTTGGTAGTGAAGGAACACCACAACTCCCTCTTCTTCAGGATACACAACAAGAAAAGAGATGCTAACTCTGCCGATCTGTCTCTAATATCCTTGGACTGTCTCTGAGGGGGCATGAAACATCTTGAAAGCGCTCATGACAACTCTTGCTGGGAGTCGAGCCATCTGACTCCGACAGATCATGAACACCAAAAGAGACCCCTTTCCAGCGCTGCTCTGTTGACAGCTGGGGATTGCCAGCAGGTTCAACTGAGGGGGAAAATGCTGCCAGTCTCCCTTAGACCTCTGGTATGTCTTCTCCCCGGTATCCAAGGACCTATGGGCCGGACAGCCACCTCCTCTACACAATCACTGTGCACTGCACTGACACTAAATTGACTACCTTTCTCCATTAAGGCTTTAACAGAAGCACCAAGTTCCATCATTGTACTCGTTAAAAATTTGAACTCCATATCAAATTCTGACTCGAGGCTGCAATGGTGTTGGGATCAGAAGCCAGCCAAGCTGGAATAGGAATTAATGGCACAGTAGCAGGAAAAGAAAGGATTGAAGAAGCAACAAGAATTACAGGCAAAACAATTATGCTATTTTCTACTAATTCAACAACCTGAACATCATCTAAACTAGATTTAATTTCTGCCCTAGCAGCTGCTTTCCTCTTTCTGTTCTACATCCATCTTGTCCTGATGGGACCTAAAAATTTACCATTGCGTGTCGTCCCATTCACAACATTCAGCACAAGTGATTTCTTTCTTGCACTCTTGACCTCGACATTTACTGTGGATCATAACAAGATTTAGCTAACCTGGTCTTACAACCATCCACACAAAACTAAACACTAGTTCTCCTAGAATCAGAAATATTTGAAAGAATGTGCTATCACAAAATAAAACAGAATTTCACCAAGAATACGCTACTGAAGGCTGCCTAAAACCACTGATGTTCACCGGGAGCCAGCAGAATACGAAATGAAGCTCTATGACAGGTTGTTCCCTATAATAAGCCCCGGTAGTGGGCGGGGGCATTCCAGCTACACTGTAACCAACGCTAACGCTACAGTAGATTTTCGATTGTTAGGCTGCCGTAGGTAGGAAGCTCTTAGCTATATAATTACTGGGTAAGTTCCATGTAAACAACAGGTTTTGGTGAGCAGTATGGAAAACTGAGGCAGAAAAGTAATACAAGGAATTACTTTCAGAGTAGGCTGGAAATCAGTCATAAGAGAATAACAAGGTAGTTAGGCAGTAACTGCTTGTCCGATAGTCGGGAGTCCCGCCCGACCAGACGTAAACATTCCACTTTGCTTTAGGCCTGGGAACAGATTGAGGGGTGGATGAGGTGGGCAAAAATGTAAAGGACCTCGGGTTTGTATAATTAGAAAAATACAATTTACTTTTGAAAATTGTGATTTGTTCTTACACGTAATACAAACCATCGGTCCTTTACATAAAGAAGACTCACTGAATGGTGGGAGAAATCTGATAGTCTTGTTGAACAGATTGATGTTCACCCAAACCAAGATTCCCACCCTGGTCATAAGACCAAAACGAGGGGGGGGCGGGGGGGGGGGGGGGGGGGGGGGGGAATCTTGCCTCTGTCCAGTTGATCGAAGTATGAGAACTGTGAGACCAATGGCCAGACCTCTGGACCAATTCATAAGAGAGAGACAAGCATAGCCTCTTATGAATAGTAAATGAACTTATAGTCTGAAGCAAGAAGACAAAATATTACAAGTATTGGGTTTGTTAGGGAGGGGAATGAAAGGATGGAGCTTAGAAGAGAAGGAAGGAATGAACGGAGGAAGAGAAGCCAGTCACCCTCATTCACACCCAGTCATATGGTTACACAAGGCGAGATGCAACTTTCTCCAGTTAGAGGAGCTGGGTAAGCTACACAACTTGTTGAGCAGCCACATGGGTCCCAAGGAAAAGGTATCCAAGGACCTATGAGCAATATCCCGAAGGTAGAAGGAGGTGAAAGTGGTCTGGTTGGACCAAACCCCTGCCTTCAGTACCAGTGGAACCAACAGGTTCTTGCGTGTGCTCTCGGACGAAAGGTACCAATGTCGAACCTCCCTTCGGAGGGGTAGACTTTCCTGATCACTTCACGAAGCCAAAAAGAGATAGTGTTCTTGGAGTAGCATGTGATAAGAAAATTTCAATCAAGCTAAAAGTCAAGATCTATAGCACAGTGATAAGACAAGTGTTAATACATGGATCAGAAACATGGGCTCTAAGAGAAAACAGGAAGATGAGAAAGCTGAGTGAATTAATAATATCACTGGCTGAGATTTTGGAAAATGATGAAATAAGAAAAAGGGCAGGCTTACTAAAGATGACAGAGGTGATAAGAGAGACACGATTGAGATAGTACAGGCATGTGTTGAGGATGGGGAGGGAGTGAAGAGGGCTTGGGAAGAGCCTGTTGGAGGAAGAATATCGTTAGGGAATCAGAAAATTTTAGATGGCGAGATAAAATGAAGGAAGATAAAATGAGGGAAGATGGAAAGAGGTTTGGTGGAGGATGATGTCTTTAATAAGAGGTAGTGGAGAAGGTGTATCCGGCAACTGACCTCTTAACGTAGGGATAACGGTGAGAAAGATCCTTCTTGAGGTCTCTTTCTCTTTTCTGCATTTTAGACAAGAGTTTTCCAAAGAAAATGGAGGCTATTTTGTAAAGGTCTGAGAACCTAAGATTCATGGCAGTTGCATCAAAGGATCAATTCAAGGATGAAGCGGCAAAGGAGATACGTGCTGTTTAGTGGGTGGAAAAAAGACTGTGATCTAAAAAATCTCAATGGTGTGGACAAGAGGCGAGAAGCAGCTGACTAGAAATAGCACAAGTGGACAAAGCAGAAGAGGACTAGCAAGAAGGCTCTTTTATATCGTGGAGATAAACCATAAATGAACACTAAACTCTAAATGAAGCCTCCATTAGCATTTAATTCACCAAGAAATCAAGTGACACAATACACCTTTTGGCTTATCAATTTGCTCAACGTTTTGATTTGCTACTCATTAGTTGCTGGCACCAAGAAACTTTATGACATGGCCAAAATAAGGATTCTCTGAATATAAATGTTTATGCAAGATTTTGGATGCAGAAGACTAGGTTTCAGCAGACCCTGGCCCCATTTAACTCTAATCAGTTATCGAGCCTATGCAGGCCCCATCTACCCAAGAGCTACATCTATGAAAAGCAATATTATGCTTCACACATTGTTTGATAAATTACTAATCAAAATATTACTCTCACTCTGGTGTCACTTCTAATCAGATTATTTGTAACAAGGTGAAAACTGCCAAAAATTTAAGTCAGTGCATCGTGAATAACTGACAGACTGGCTTTTGAACAATGTGTTTGTGTCAATAAATGACTAAAGATTCAACAAAGCTTATATCAAATACTTCATAAAAATTTAGGGACATTCTCTCTAACTGCAATTACGTACTTCACTTTTATATCACTTACCTAGAGTATGTTGTTGAGGAAAATTAACTCGATGCTAAAGAAAACACGTTCCTTCGCAGATTGTCAGAGATCATCCATAACAAAACATGTTATCTGTGGCAAAGAAATGTGATCTCCATCAGCACATAGATGTTTTCTATACACAATACAGTATCAATGAGACTGTACACTAAACACTTGCAGTCTTAATGCAAATGTTAGAATAATGCAGAGCAAAACGTGTTTAAAAATTATATTTTTAGAATAAAATTAGATTTTGTATATACTTACCCAGCAATTATATAGCTAAGAGTTTTTACTTGATGGCAGCATTACGTTCAAATTTCGCGGGTAGCACTTCGATGGCTTATTGTGTGTCTACAGTGCTGTTCCCCTACGGCAATACCAGGAACGACTTAGCTAATCACGTCATTCTGTTTTATGCATAATGTCCATCAGAGGAGAGGGGTGGGCTCTGATCATATAATTACTGGGTAACTAGGTATATACAAAATCTAAATTTATTATAAAAATATTATTTTTGTATATGTGACTTACCCAGTAATTATATAGCTGATTCCACACTGAATGGAGGTGGGATCATGGACATATTCTACTCCAAAGCATTAAATCATGTAATGAATTTGAAATAGAAAAGTAGCTGGCATTGAAAAAACAATACTTGTCGTTCCTATGAATTAAGAGAGCTATGCAGATGAATAGCTACTGCCTTTGGTTGGAGCTCATCTTAATTTGTAGTGGCATGGCGGTAGAGCCAAGGGTTGCCTTCTACTTAAGGGAAGCTTTGCAGCAAGGAGGTCCGTCCTATGCCTAACAAAGTATGATAAGTGCCTGCCCTTGCTCTGGGCACAGCACCTCAATAAAACAATCAGAAAACACTGACACCTACACTGAAATAAAGTCAAGACCCGTCCACTAAGAGCGATAGGTTCTCCAGGTACTCTGTACCCCCCGGCTCTCCAAACTCAGCACCTTGCTGAAAAGGTGAAGAGATAAATATAAGAGAACATCCAATGTTTCCTTCCACAATGCCATGCCAGTCACTAAAATGGTCAAGAGATACTGAAAAAATTCGACACTTTTTAAAACGACTCAAAACATAAAAGCGAAGATCGCTCACGCCTCCGGATGTTTGATGGCAGAAAGGACATAAAGAGCAAACAACACCTGAAAATTAAGAATGTAGAGGTAGTTTTTACATCCTTAGCTTCACTACAAAGTATGCCAAAAAATCACATCACAACAATGTTTTAAACATGAAGTCCATATAAACTAGAAGAGAACACGTTTATACAAAGAGAGAGGTTCTGGGAGGAACTCTTCACACTGGAAGCAGAGCTATCACGCTGTCTTCCAATGCCACTCCAATTCTGGGTGAACAATTAGTAACTGAACACTTTATGAATTAGAAAATTAATATGGAAGACAAATACCGCTGTGTTTGTCTAGGAAATCATTCTGAATTATCGCAGTGGCCTATGGGTTAATTGCGACGAAGAAGACTTAAAGACTTCTGTTGTACTCGTACCGTGGGGTAAACAGATAATCAGTCTAAAGAGACAAATCTGTCTGTCCGATGATTCTCGCAATGGCAAGTTTGGAGTTCAAAATAGGAACCATGAGCAAGAATCCAAAGCATACCAGAGACTTAGGCCTGTGATGGCCGGCCAGAGATCTGAATTAGCAGTTAAACATCAACAAAAGAGAAACAGCTAATTCGAAGTCAGTCAAGCACAGAAACACTCACTGAGAAGGCAATCACTGCTCCTCACGCAACTTTGTAGGCTGAGTTTCCAGGTAGCACATTACACCTTGGAATGCATTCGTCTTGTAGAGCCAACAAGTTCACGACAGATATCCTCGAGCACCTACGTGATAACCATAACAAGAGGAAAAGAAACCCCCTTGTTCGGTCATCATTCCAAATCTATAGTGTTGTTGCCAAAACATCCCCAAAATCAAAATCAAAATCAGCGCCTCTTGGAATCCCCAGAAGGCTGTCCTGAGTTTCAGGAAATTAAGAGAGGGCACTCCTATGTCTCTTGTCAATCACCGGGGGCAACCCCTTCAACTAACAGTATGTCCTCTCCTAGGCTGTTCTTGGCCGTGAGAAGGAGCAGGACAGTGACTAAGTCTAGGAAAACCAAGGGGCCAGATAGTCACCTCCTCTAACACACATCCAGAAAGATACCTGGGACCGACAACAGGTTTGACTGAGGGAGCGACTACCTGTATGTAACCCCCCGACCTCCCTTGGACTTCCAGTATGTCTTCTCCCCGGTGCGGGGGAGCGGGACAGTGACCTTTGTCTAGGAGAATTGAGGGACAAGTAGCCACCTCCTCCACTGCACAACACTTCACTGTTACATCGATAAATTCGTGATATCCAAAAAAATGCTGGCAAAGGCATGGGATGGTAGTGATAAGAGCCAGGAGCGGGAACAAATGACATATAAAAGGGTTAGTAAGTGAGAAATGGCGTCAGCTTTGGGAGGCGTGAGACGAGAGTCAGAAGGCAAAAAGGAATGCTAAAAATGTATGAATAACATTGGCATTTCCTATACTCAGTCTTAGAATTGAATAACGCAAAATAACGCTCGGACAGACTAGAGGCGAGATGCCAGCATCTCTGATGATTTCAGTTATTTATTACTGCAAGAAAATAAGCAATCAGTAATCAATTATCAACTCCTTTATATGAATTTCTGGTATCTATGGAAATGAAGGCATCTTATTTCTTACAAATTGCGTGTTCATTTTGAATCATGTAACAAAATTCCACTCTAATTAAGTGATCAAGGAAAGAATTAAACAAGTAATTACAAATATATGAAATAGCATTTCATACATTCATAAAATTATTGAAAATTCGTAAATGTACATACGATTATGCTCTGAAAAATCAAGAATTCAAAGTAATTGAATTCAATAACCGATTACGCACTATCGGTGGCCTTGGCCGTACCCCGCTAATTGACTCGAGTGGCCTGAGATCTAATCCGACATGCGAGTTGGAGGTTAGGTCACCGAACGTGAATGTTCACAACTGTATGACACAAGGAAAATACCTCCGTACGCAGAGGCCATCCCAGTTCTCTCTGTAACGTACCGAAGTAATGCCGAAGCAAAACCAGGTACAGGTAGTTGTCGACTTACGACCTATGCGAGTTACGTCTGATCGACTTTACGACCACTCGTAACGGGAAAAAGGTGTACGACAGTTTTTCCCCCAGATTCCGCTTCTCCACACACGCAGCTTGCTGCACTGCTGCTGCTCTCTCAGCGTAAACAGCATCCCGCTACCGTGCGCATCTTCCGTGTCTCTTTACATATATCTTGTGCTTTAGATCATTTTTGAAAATGTCTGCCAAGAGGAAATTGTCTATCTACTCCTCAGCCAAGAAGGAAAGAAAGGCCATTGACCTGGACACAAAAATGACAGTGACAAAACAGTTTGAAGGAGGAAAGAAGGTTAATGTGATCGCACGTGATATGAAGTTATCGCACTCTACTGTGTCTACGATTCTGAAGGACAAAGAGAGGATTCGTGAAGCTATGAAAGGTTCTGCACCCATGCGATCAACTGTTATTACAAAGCAACATACCAGGACTATCCATGAAATGGAAAAATTGTTGAACATTTGGATGGAAGATCAAATTCAAAAACAACACCGTTAAGCCTTTTTACCGTGCAGACGAAGGCTAGTTAAGCCTTTTTACCGTGCAGACGAAGGCTAGAAGTCTGTTTCAGACTTTGAAGGAACGTGCTGGAGAAGACTACAATCAAGAATTTTTGGCAAGTGTTGGCTGTTTCAAGAGGTTCAAGAACAGATTCCAACTGCATAATGTTCGAGTGACTGGAGAAGCAGCGAGTGTAGATGAGGAAGGAGCTAGCAAGTTTGTCAAAAATCTGGATGAAATAATTAGAGATGAACGATATCTTCCGGAGCAGATTTTTAAAGTGGATGAAACTGGGTTGTTCTGGAAACGAATGTCAGCACGCACTTACATCCACAAAGAAGCCAAAAGCATACCATGTTTTAAAGCATTTAAGGTTAGGCTGACTCTGCTGCTTGGTGGGAATATCGCAGGATTCAAGCTGAAGCCTTTACTAATTTACCACTCTGAAAACCCACGAGCGTTCAAGAATGTAAACAAGCACACTTTGCCTGCTTACTTTCACTCTAACTGTAAGGCATGGATGACTCAGCCACTTTTTGAAGACTGGTTCCTTAACTGTTTCATTTCTCAAGTGCGTGAATACTGTTTTGAGAAAAATATTCCTTTCAAGATTTTACTGCTGCTGGATAATGCACCTGGACATCCACCTCACTTAGATGATCTCTATCCCGATGTGAAAGTGATTTTTATGCCAACAAACACCACATCAATTCTTCAACCTATGGACCAAGGTTCGATTGCTGCATTTAAGGCAAACTATCTCCGAACCACTTTCGCCCAAGCCATATCTGCTATAGATGCCGACCCAGAACTAACCCTGCGAGAATTTTGGAAAGAGTATAATATTCTTCAGTGTATTAAGAATCTGTCTGCCGCCTTGGAAGCTGTGACGGAGAAGTGTATGAATGGCATTTGGAAAAAGTGTGTTAAATGTTATGTGAAATGCTTTTGCTGGATTTGAGAATGAACCAGAACTAGAATTGATACGGGTAAAAATAGTGAAACTGACGAAAGAGCTTTCCTTGGAGTGTGAAATGGAAGTATTAAATTAACGTAGTTTTAGTTTTTATTTATCAAGTTTAAATCAGCCTTGTTTACTTTTAAGTTTCTTTTGCTTAAGCAGCCAAATGCTTGTTAGTTTATGTAAGAGTTTTTGTGTTATTGAGCGCCTCCTCCTCCCTTGTTTATTTCTGTGAACTATCGTTCTAACGATTTTTTTGTGATTTGTTTTTGAGTTACGGTGGATGGTTGGTAGCTGTACTCTGAACGTTGATGGTCTGCCCGCCGAAGTTCGGGCTTTGGAACGCTCCTTGTCAGACCATCCCCTTGAGCATTCTTTTTTGGATTATTGGAGGGCGACCTTTTGGGCAGTATATTTTGGAAACGGCGCTGTTGGAATCTTTCCTCACGACCGTTCGTAGGTGCCTTAGTCACCTGCGACTCTGGTGCTGTAGATCACGGCTCTTTGTTCACTTGCGACCATAGTGTCCGCTTTACGGGGTTCCGCAGAAGCGTATGCTATTTGCGATTTCAAGTATTACCCCTTATTCCCGTCGGAGGAGCCCACGGGAAATTGGTACCGTCGCTGGATCCCGGTACTAATTACGGATTCACCTGCCACTTCTGCCTTCGTCCTTCTGCTTTTATTCGGGGATGTGTGTGAGCGCTGGCTCGTGAGGAGATACGTAGGGAGGCAATCGCCAGGTAAGACAGTATAGCTGTTATTTCCTTCGAGGAGCCTTATACCCCTTTTGTCCTGGCGATCGTGTCCATCCCTTTAGTAGCAGTTTGGGTGATCGCTATAGACTCCTAGTTCAGTTGTTCATCCCCGACGTAAGGATTGGAACTGTCAGTGTACGTGCAGTACATATATTATATATATATATACATATACTTTGTCATAGGTTTTACTTGTTTATATTATAAGGCTTTATTATTGGCCTTTATTGTTTACTGCTTATTGGTGGATAGTATTCCATATCTTTAGTTATATGGCTAGGTAGGTATAAATTTAAGGTTTTCCTTGTTTTGATATCTTCCACTTCCTTCAGCATTTTGTTATTTTAGGATAGTTTTGGCCGGCATATATTTGGATCCTCACTGATTTATGAAATATTTGTTCTCCTCTGAATTTCTGTTAGGATTTAGATATTTAGCTTTAGGGTGCCTTGTGGCTCGTTGAGGACCTGGTATTTAGTCCTCTTGCTTTAAGCTGTATTGTTGTATGTATTTTACTTGAACCCGCAAGGCTGATTTAAGTTATTTCTGTTTTGTAATAAATACTGTTAAGTTTTTCTGGAGTGTTTTTGTGCCTGCTTTCTTTGAACATGGGTTGCATATACTGTCTACGATCCTAGCAAAATAAAGTACCTAAGAACCTGTACTAGAACCCCAGAGGTTTGTAACAGGAAGATACTGAGGAGTTGTTAGACCAAGATTCCCAAGAACTTACGAATGAAGAGCTGATGGAATTGGAAGAAGAAAGAGTGGCAGAAGAAAAAAGAAGAGAAGCAGAGAAGAAAGAAGAGAAGCAGAGAAGGAAGAAGAGTTGCTAGAAAGGAAATTCACTGCTAAGGGATTATCAGAAGGTTTAGCCCAACTAAATAAACTCCTTGCACATTTTGAAGAAATGGACTCAAACATTGAAAGGTTTGCGAAGACTGAACGGATGGTACACGATGCGTTTCATCAATATCGTGACGTTTATGACGAAAAAAGAGGCAAGCAATTAAGACCAAGCTAACCATGTTTTTAAAACAAACAACTCCTCCTACCACACCGAGCATTGCCCCAGCTGATGATGCCAACGACCCACGGCCAAGCACCAATGATGCCAGCAGTCAATAAGTTTTTAATTTGATGTACTAGTTTTCAATTGTACTTTTGTATGTACATACGTATGTTTTTTCCCATCTGTATTTTATATTTTTGTATGTTTTCCACAATAAACCAATTGTACTGTAGCAAGCAGTGTTTGAATCAAACCTGACAAACTAAGCAATAAGAAACAGTATGATTGTAGAGAAACGGGTTTGACTTCAACTTCACAAAAGTACGTAACCTATGACATGATGTGATGTGTAGAAAGACGGCACAAATGGTATAAAAATTTAAAGAAATCATAACAACTATGAAATATGATAGTGCCTAAAGAAAAATAAAAAGATTGCAAAATTAATTAACTAAAGCAGCCTGACATCACTCAATTAGGTAAGTAATGCCGATGTTGGTCCGAATCTGATTCCCACTTTGTGTCCAATTTTTCTTTTCTGTGTTATCATAGTCAGAATGCATTGAACATCCAAAATTGGCTAATAAATTACTGAATTATACCATTTAATATGCAGTAGTATACTGTAGTCTAGGCTATTGTATTCATAAATAAACGTACAATATATGTACGTACATGATAACATCATCATCATATGTATACGCGAGGTTAACTTGTTAAATGTTACTCAATTTCTCTTTGTACTGAATTATTATAAGCAAATGTGCGCTGAACCTAGAGAATTTGCTGAAATTAATAATGACTAGGCCATAGATGTATAAAGTATGCTGTGTAGTGTAGGCTAGGCTACCCTAGATGTAAAGATGGTACTGATTACCCTAGGGTAGGCTAGGCTAGCCTAATATTCTTTCGGTAAATTAACATTGTCGGCCGACATGTCCAAATCGATTTACGACTGGTTGGTTGGAACCAATTGCAGTCGTAAGTCGACAACTACCTGTAGTTAAAAGATACTCAATTGATTCGATTGATGGGACAACACACCTATGACCTCCCATAGCCAAACAATCACACCAGTCTCTCCTTAATACATTATCAACCGCCTCTTTTGTCTCCACAAAGTGATGAGTATCGCAGGCACAGTAAACAAAACAAAATGTGTTGGACTAATTGCCAACATTTGGCCTAAAAATAGGTTTGACATTCACAAATTACCTTTAAGGTAATTGTGTTTACCGGAGGTTTGTGACTAGTCTATGATTGTAAACAAAATACCAAAATCAATACACCCAATAGAATGATGCAACATCCTGCAACGTTCAAGAATTATTCTAAAGGTGAACATACATGTAGCCTAATCCCGTTAAGTAAATAACTCCAAGTTTTGGGATAAAAGAATGGATAAATTTTAGAATTACTTTAAGGAAATCATTACCTTCGATTTGAGAATACGTACTAGTCTACTAAAGCCTCCCCCCACTTTTTTTATTTAAATGTTTAAACACTCTAGAGATTGCTTATACAGTGGTACCTCGAGATACAAAATTAATCCGTTCCGAGGCGGCCTTCGTATTATGAGTTTTTCGTATCTTGGAACACATTTTACATGTAAAATGGCTAATCCGTTCCAAGCCCTCCAAAAACACCCCAGTAAATTATATTTCCAGGCCTAAAACACATGTTCTAGGGTTACAACGCCGATCCGACGGAAGAAATATGACTCCAAAAAGGCAAAATACTGTACATACTTGAGTAATATTAAACTGCATGTAATGTTCAACCCCATTTTATTAGAACTTTAGCATATGTCCCTTAGCAAGCAATAAGCCTAGCCTATGTTAGCGGTTGCTACTGTAGCCTAGTCTATGATTCTGACATCTAAACCTAAGAGCTAAAAGCTTAGAATATGCCAATAAAATGTATAAATAATCAGTATGTACTCATTTCAAATAATTATTAATTAATCATTAACTATAATACACAAACAAACAAAAAACAAACCTTCCAATTGATTGTTTACATTCAGCTCTTACCCGTCTTTACGAGTATCGAACGAGCGCCAAGCAATCATTTTTCCTAGCACACAGTAAGCCATAAATTGTCATTAGTATCTCTCTTCAACTAATGAAACTACCAAACAGTATAATAACCATTCATTTCTATTCTTTATTCTATCTTTACCTAATGTTTTTTTTTTTTATTAAATGTATTGCATGAATAAGTTTTTCAATTTATAGCATCCTTTTACCAATAGAATACTTAAAGCACAAGGGGTAGATGCTGACCAACAGGAGAGCAGGACCTTATGGGGTGACTAGCATCAGGAACCAATGGGAGAGCAGGAGGATGGTGGTGAGTTTACTCAGTTGGCGGCACAGGAGTTTTAAAATTGTTCTCGGTGGTCCGGGCGAATCTTGGGACTTTACAGCAACAACCTTTCGTATCTTGAAAACTTTTCGTATGTAGAGCAGTAAAATTTTTCGCATTGGCTTTCGTATCTCAAGTTTTTCGTAAGTAGAGCCTTTCGTATCTCGAGGTACTACTGCATTAGAATTCTGCCGAGTCTGAGGACACTCCCCTCCACCACTCCCCTTGTTTATTCAATCAATAAATGTGTGTGGTTTCATGTGGTTTCAACATCTAGATATCGTTCTACTTCTATGGCTTAGCAAAGTAAGCAACATAAAATTTCCTGAGTTGGGTCAGGAGTGTATGTAATGACATACTTACTGATTGAATACATGATTCAATATCACGGTGTTCAAGCGTCAATTTTATTATTTTAAAGCCTTTGAATCTTTTTAGTGGAGAAAACTTTAAGGACAGTGTTTAGGCATTTGAAGTCCGAGTAATATCCACCGGTTTGGGTTTCAGAATAACCAGGACAAGTCAATTTGGACCTTCTAAAGGTCTTTTGATGCTGTCTTTACTGTTGAACTACTTCGTGCATGTGTACCTGTTACTTGTAAATTGTCCAATTAGTAGTAACTGAAGTTTAAAGCATTGTAAATGAGACGACTTATGAAAGAGACTTTTACTGAAATGCCAATGACCCTCCTAATTTTTTGTTAGTATTGGGTCAACGTTCACCTGACAATAAAGTAACGGTGGTGATGTGTGATAATTAAGAATAAATCCAATTTTTATGGAGGTTATTGTTATCCTAATTTTAGTAATGTATAGTTTCCTTTAAGGCTCGTAATATCAATATCATTCTTATAATAACACTTTGTCATTACAATGTTGCTTGTTTTTTTTTACAATGGATTCACTAGACAAAATAGATGAAAAAAAAATGTAATCGAGATACCTCCAGCCAATCAAGTTCTCTGTAAGAAAACAAAACAGTCCCAGAGAAATGGTAAATTCCCACTACAGTATCACCATAACAGTCTCAGTGTGGCTTACTCAGTAGCCTTACATTGTGTATCGAAAATCTTGGAGGGAACTGTACATACATATAATATTTAAAAGTCATCTTAAAACAAAACATTTCATAAAAATTTCATACATGTAGTGCGCAGAATATCAATGGATACCAATTGACCCAATTAACCCAATATGTAGAGTTTAATGTTCTATTGTTTGTGCATTTTTTGCTTGTGCCATACAGTATACATAGCATACTACTACAGACTAAGAATTATTCTTTAAAATGTCCTCTAAACGTTTTGCTTCTCCTAAGGCTTCTGACAAAGAGCCTAAGCATCAGAGGCCCTTACAGTTGATGAGAGCTGAGGAGAAAATAGACACTAGCTTCCTTAAAATGCAACAAGAATTTAATAGAAAACTTAGAAAAATAGCCAATACCCTTTCTGATCCTCTGCACAAAGAATTAGTCTTATCAAAAATCTCTTCAAGATCCCCAAGTGTACCTTACTTTTATGGTGTACCCAAGGTTCACAAACCTGTGTACCCCCTCAGGCCTATTATTGCTGCTTGTGGTTTACCACAAAACACATTAGCAGAGTGGTTGGCTCAGGTTCTAATTCAGTATCTTGGTACGTTCTCAAGTGCTCATTTACAGCATTCATTCCAGTTTATACAGCGGGTCAAAGATAGTAATTGGGTAGATGGGATGACGGTGAGTTTAGAAGTTACGGCATTATTTACCAACGTTCCATTAGATTATGTGATCACAAAGTTACAGGAAGAACATGATCAAGGTAACATGACTTTCCCCATTCCCGCAGAGCAGTTTTTCTCCCTAATCAGATTATGTCTCACCCACTGTATTTCAGTTCAATAATCAGGGATTTGCTCAAAAAGAAGGTGTAGCCATGGGTTCTCCTCTGTCCCCTATCCTCGCTAACATTTGCATGGAATTTGTGGAAAAATAAATTTTAAACAGGAGTGATGAAGAAACTAAACCAGTTTTATGGGTGAGATATGTAGATGACATTTTTATTATTTTTAAAGGTACCAATTAAAAGCTAAAGAAACTAGTAGAAATAGCAAATAGCATTTTTCCATCCATTAAGTTCTCAACAGAAGTAGAAGTTGATTTTAAATTACCTTTTTTAGATGTTCTAGTGTTCAGGGACTGTAATAGCCAGAGGTTCAAATTTTCAGTTTACCGGAAGTCTACCAATTCCGAGAGTTACGTTCACTTTTATTCTTTTCACTCAAAAGAAATAAAAAGTAACATTATTATGACTTTTGCTTTACGCGCATTCAGAATTTGCAACCCCGAATATATAGACGGTGAACTTAAACACATCACGGCTACTTTTGGAAGTCTTAGATTTCCCCCTCACTTCATTGAGAAAGCAATTTTGTAAGCAAGGAAGTTGTTCTATGGAGATAGTACCAAGGAAAAACCAAAAAGATATATGTCCATTCCCTTTAATCCAGAAGTGAAGAATCTAAGTAGGCATATAAAACAAAAGTCAGAAGGAAACTAAAATTGTGTTCAAATATGAAAATACAATAAGATGCACCCTCGTAAGAAACAATAACAATGATAAAAATCCCATAGTCTCAGGCATTTCGAACTACCATGCATGGATTGTAATAGTAAATATTTTGGCGAGGGTGGATGGGGACTAGATATGCGTTTGGGCGAACATAAGCGACCCTTTAGAACATTATATATACTCTCGCAATAGAGAGTTTTTCCCTAATAGACATGATTGTCAGGTTAAGAGAGGGCAGAAGTCATGGAGAAGTAGCAGCCCATTACCACATGACTGAAAGTGCAGTCGCCTGCATTGAGAACGATTATAAGCAGGGCAAAAATACTTGGAGAGGTCATTCTTGGAGAAGAACTTGCTGCCCTCTTTACAACTATCCCATCAACTGACCAAGATTTTGAAGAATTTCGTGGTCTGTACAAATTGATCAGAAAAGTCAGGCAGATACAGACAATGGTAAAGTCATAGGATAAGAATGAAGAAAGGGCCACAAGAAGAAAGGGGAGTCCCTTGCTGGAGACCAAAACTCCTTCAATTTCCACTGAACAGAACAAAGGTGTAGCTGCTCATGAGCAACCAGCTTCTCCAAGGATGACAGGTGACCGAGAATGACTTGCCACTGCCAGGCTGGTTCTTCCTATTGCCTCTCTGAACTTGGTGATATGCAAGTCTCAAAGGGTAGACTTGATGCTGTCATATCTGTAAGTATGACCAGATACCAGATACTTTACCCTCTGCTTGGAAGTGAGATCAGACTTCTCAAAATTGATCACTATACCAAGGTCCTGAACTTGAGAAGTCAGTCCATGTCCAGCAGCAATTATGACCAAGAGCTTGCCGGGATTAGCCAATCATCGAGATACCTCAGAGGGCGTATCCTGTGTGAAATGGCCGAAGCTGAGAAAGGGATGAACCCTCAGATGAACACCTGGGGAGCAGTTCAGAGCCTTAAACAAAGTGCTCTGAACTGTAAGACCGTAACCTCGAAGGTTAAGCGGAGGTACTTGCAAGAGGACCGATGGATGAGTATTGAAAATATGCATACTTGAGGTCTAGGCCTAAAGACAGCATACAATAAAATCCCAAGGGTAGTGATGTTTTAGTGTTTTAGGAAGAGGAAATTCCCAGAAAAGTGGGTTAGGCTGGTAGAGATGATAAATTAAAGAATGAGCAAAAAGTAATAACAGTGGTTGGGGAAACAGAAAACTCTGAAGTTAGTGTTGGATTACACCAGAGGTCAGCATTAAGCCCATTTTTGTTTGTGCTGGTCATGCATATATTGAGTGAAGCGATCAGGAATGAAGAGCTGTGGGAACTGTTGTATGCCGATGATCTGGCGATTACTGCTGAAAATGAGGAAGACCTACAGAGAAGGGTTGGAGAGTGGCAGGAGTCTTTGGGGGGGGTGGCTTAAAGGTGAATGTGAATAAAATAGAGGTTTTGGTGAGCAGAAGGGAAGATAGAGGCAGAATATTAATACAAGGAAGAAGAGGCTTCATTATAAAACAGGAGGAATGTTTAAATACTTAGGATCTACGTCAAGCCAAGAGGAAGGATGTGAGGCTGAAGTTGACAGTAAGATAAAAGCTGCATTGGTGAAGTGGAGAGAGGTAGCTGGAGAAGTATGTGATAAGAAAATGCCAATCAAGCTAAAAGTCAAGATCGGAAAAATGGGCTCTAAGAAGAAAAGAGAACAGAGATGAGAATGCTGAGGTGGATTATGGCAATATTGCTACTTGCGAGATTGAAAAATGTTGAAATAAGAAGGGCAGGCTTAGAAAGATAACAGAGGTGATAAGAGAATTGCAGGTAAGATGTACGGGCATGTGCTGAGGATGGAGAATCAGACTTCTGGGCCTTTTCAAAATGAGTGAGGAATCATTATTCATCCAAAAAAGAGCTGGGAAGAATATTTTGAGTTGGAGGCATTAATGCAAAGTTCTGGGAAGGGTTTGCATTATTGCTAGTCTCCCTTCCTTCCCTTGCTAGAGGAAGGAGCGTGATTGCTTCTATGATTCTGATAAGAAAAATAGAAAGAGAACTCTATGAGCAAGATTACCGCATCAAACGTCCGCTCAGCAAGTTTAAGTTCGAGTCCTATCCCCAACCCAAAGGAAAAGGAGTAGAAGGACAAGGAGGAGAATGTGGTGAGGCCAATCCCTCTCACATCCTTCTTACCTCTAGAACCGCACACCATAGGCGAGATGCTACTTGTCCTCTTGAAGGAGTCAGGCACGTAAACACAACATGCAATCATCCACCACCAGTCCAAGGAAAGGAGGTTCCAAGGACCTGTGAGCAGACCTGAAGGAAAAAGGAAATAAATATGGTCGCAATGAAACCGCATTTATCTTCTGGTCCGACATATTCTTTGGAGTGATGAAATGTACCCAGCCACTATGTAAAATATTGCATCAGAACATTTGATTTTATTAGCAAAGTGGCGTTTGTTTGTAAAAGGCTGGCCTTTTGTTTCTGTTTAGTTTACTGTGTTGCATTGAGAGTGTGAGGTGGCTTATATGCAAAATGGTTGTTCAGTGAGTAAAGAATTGCTGTATTCATTTGTTTCTCTTGATGTTGACCTGTTTATTGAATCAGATAATTTAGTCGGGCAAATATTTCAAGTTTTGAGTTTTCCCGCCTTTGTGCATGAGCAGTGCATCAGATTTTGGCAGACTCTTCAGTTGGGACCTTGCTGCTGTGCCATGCTGTTTTGGTGAAATGTTGCTTTAGGCTAGTATTAGGAAATTCATTCCCAGTGGTATTTCCGATTAAAGAGCCACTTCCGCTAAGTCTTATGTAGTGTACATTCACCAAGCAGTTACCTAGTGTAGTGTACATCTCTGCCAGTAAAACATCTCATCCCATCATGAGCACCTCGTCATCTCAACACGTTCGCCATCTTGGCTCTAGAGCTTCTGTCACTTCTAGGAGCTCTGTACATGGTAGCCTATCACCTGCTGAGGTAGCTGCAGAAAGGAAGAAGATAGCCCTTGATACGGAGGCAAGACAGAGGTCAAAGGAAATTGAAGAAAAAATCATTCATCTTGAGAAAAAAAGGCTGGAAAAGGAGGAGTTGATGCTTCAAGAGATTGAAGACCAGAAGGTTGAAGTAGATTTAGATCTAGAATTAGAAGATCCCCTCATAGATGCAGAAGGCAGCCATGACCTGAATGCAACGGCCACCAAGGATTGGGTGGAGAATAACCCATATGTCTCTGTTCAAGATAATTATGGAATATCTTCCCAGGGACCTTCACACGTTTGCCATTGAATGATTCTTCGCAGCTAGGAATGACTGTGAATCCCTTGAGGCCTACAGAAGTAACTCTGGCATCTGCACGAGCTCAAGAACCTGCCATTTGTCAAGGTTTGGTCACCGCAATTACCAACCCTTCTCTAGGACCCCCTGGTAATCCTTTTATGTCTTCCACACCTATGGCTACTGCTCCAGCTACCCAAGGAAATCCAGGTAACCCTCTAACACCCACTTGTACCCCTCTTAACCCTCATGCTTTACCATACACTCCCACAGCTGCCCAAACATCTCTGCTTCTAGATAGCTTCAGTCATGTAGCAGCTAAGTTGGAGTCTTCAGTGCTTGCCCAACAAGAACACAACCTCATCGCACAGCTACCTCCTGTAGACTTGGAGACTTCAAGGGAGACCATACTAAATTTCGACAATTCCGGAGGTCTTTTACATAGTTGGTAGAAGAGAAAACAGCAGACACAAAGAGGAGAATGCAGCAGCTCTACCTTCATCTGGATGGAGATACCAAGGAGGTGATTGAAGGATGTATGCATCTAGAACCAGAGTAGGGTTATGGCGAAGCTTGGACGAAGCTGAAAGAGAAGTACGAAGACAAGGAATACGTCATAGAGTCCTACATCGAGACCCTCTTCAAATGGAAGGACATTTCCGAGGACAACTACCAGGCATTGGAGCAATATGTTAACTACCTTTACCAAGTACGATGCGCGCTTGGCACAGACGTTGGACGCATGGAGCTAAGGGAAACCATGACAAGGCTTTTGCCAGTAAGTTGCCAAGATCGCTCATAGGCAAGTGGACCAACAACAGTGTAGATGTAAGCTATGGCCATGACTTCATTGAACTGAATGACTTTGTGCAGAGGCATGCCAAGGTTCTCCGTAACAGAAGCATCATAGAAAGGGCGAGGAATCCTCCCATTCCCGTGAAGAGCACCAAGGAAGAAGTGAAGAAAAGGAGTTCATTGGCCCTCAACACAATGATACACAAGTCCAATACAGGTGATGTGTGCATATATTGTGGCAAATCAAATCATGTTCTTCCAGCATGTTTCAGATTCAACAGGTTGAGTGCTAAGGACCGACGCAGCACTGACTTATCCAAAGGAATCTGTATGCGCTGCCTGAAAGGATCTCATGAAGCTTGTGACTGTTGTTCAAAGGCTGTATGTGAACAATGTGGCGCCAGCAGCCATCATTCAATCCTTCACCTCCCTCTTACTGGGGCATCTGGACCACAAGGGAAACACAATGACCCTAGCTCTGTGGGGGGCTCAACGAAAGGTACCGAAGCCTCCCAATGCTCCAAGTCGAAAGGGGGTGGCCCTACGACCAACGAACCTCAACTTCAATCTGAATTGCCTGTTGCTGGTAGTAACCTGACTGTATCATCTGTCCTCAGTGGTGAACCAGATGGTAGGTGATGATGCAGATCCTCCCTGTCAGGGTCAATCATGACATACTAACCTATGCTTTCCTTGACAGTGGTGCAGCACCCACTTTGGCTGCAAGAAGCCTCATCACCAAGCTTGGGGTTTGAGGACATGCAATATGACAAACCATGAAGACCCAGGCTGGCATATTCAAGTGTGATGAGGTGCTGTCATTGCAAATAGGAGGGGTGGATGATGACCAAGACAATCTGCTACTTGGGAATGTGTTCGTTACTGGAAAAATAAGCGTCACCATGGACCATATGATGCCAGTGAAGTGGGCTAAGAAGTGGCCCCATCTAAATGACGTTCCGCTCAAAAGACTGCCAGCTGAATACAACCAAGTCGAGCTGATCATAGGTCTCAAGTCCTCCCTAGGCCACTGCATCTATGACCAACAACATGGCGAGGAGAATGAACCTTCTGCCCACCTCACAAGGTTTGGCTGGGTTGCCTTTGGACCAACCGGGTTCCAGTTAGGGGAGCAGTCCTGGCCATTACATCATATCCAGCTTCACGAGTATGAAGCTCCTGATCCCAGTAGTATAACGGACTGCCTGCAGTCACACTTCAACAAGGACTTCTGGGAAACAGAGATTCAATCCCGCCAGGAAGTGTTAGTGGAAGACATCTGCCCTTTCGTAACAAAACTCCTTTGCCCAACAACCTTGAGTACGCTGTGCATAGGAGGAAGGCCCTTCAGCGCAGGTTTGAGAAGAATAAAGAATACAAAGCAGCCTACATAGAGCAAATGCAGAAGATCTTGGACAAGGGCTATGCAGAACCAGTGCCACTATCTGCCTTGGCTCGCAATGACGGGCGTGTATGGTACGTGCCTCATCACTCGGTAATTCATCCCACTAAACTCAAACTAAGAGTGGTGTATGACTTGAAGGCAAAGTTCAGCAGCATTTCTCTGAATGACCTATTGCTTCAGGGCCCTGATCTCACAAACACACTCATAGGTGTTCTCCTCAGGTTCCGGCAGGGCCAGTATGCTGTCAGGGCAGATATACAGGAGATGTTCTTCCAACTACTGGTCCAAGAAGGAGACCGCGACGTCCAAAGAATCCTCTGGTGGCCAAGCGGTGACACCAATCAGCCCAAGTCCGAGTACCGCATGAGAGGACGTGTTCGGCACCCGATCTTCCCTTAGCTGCGTCAACTACACCTTGAGAAGGACTGCAGAGGACCATGGATTAGGTTTCAATGATGAAGCTTCTGAAGCAATCTGTCGTAACTTCTATGTTGACAACCTTCTCAAAGCATTCAATGACAAAGACCTTTGTATGCAGACTGTGAAGGACCTCATAGCCTTGTGTAATGCTGGTGGTTGGAGGCTTAACCAGTGGCCTTCTAACTGTAAGGAAGTCCTCTCCGCCATTCCTGAGTCTGAGCGAGACGTCTCTGTGGCAACATTCGACCTCCGCAAAGATGAGCTGCCGACAGAGAGGGCTTTGGGCGTCCACTGGTCGATGGAAGAAGATTCCTTCACTTTCAAGGTGTGCCTGAAGGACATGTCCCTAACTCGAAGAGGTACCTTGTCAATGGTGATGTCTATCTATGACCCTATGGGCATGTGGTAGCAGCTATTACGCGTTGGTGGCCGTCTTGCACATTCTCATGGCTCATTAGACTTCAAATACCCAATCATCCTGCCACGAACGTCACTGCCGTGCATCTCCTGGTATGAGCCAGGCATAGGCGCCTCAGTCACTGTGGGCAGAACTTCTTGATGACAGACTTGAGGCAAAAATACTGGGTTATACGTGGCAATGCAGTCATGCGCTCCATCATCAAAGAATGTGTTACATGTAAAAGGTTGGCCGCTCACCCAGTGTCACAGCTAATGGCTGATCTTCCTGCACCTAGAGTCAATCCAGGTGAGTCCCCTTCACTCGCTCAGGAAGTGACTGCTTTGAGCCATTCCTTATCAAGAAAGGGAGGTCTGAGCTCAAAAGGTACAGTGTAGTTTTTACTTGTCTCGCATCACGTGCTGTTCACATAGAAGTGCTTGACACAATGGACTCCAGCTTCCATATCAACATGTTAAGAAGGTTCCTGGTCTGATAATGGGACCAACATGACAAGTGCATACCATTAGTTACGCAAATGCCTTCAAGAGCTTAATGAAAGGGCCATCAAGGATGCCATGGTGCTACAGGGGGTGGAGTGGTATTTCAACCCTCCTCATGCCTCTCATTTTGGGGGTGTGTGGGAGAGACAGATTCGCACCTTCCGTCGCATTCTTGCCAGCATCTGTAATCAACAACTCATGAATGAAGACACCTCCACATGCTGTTTTGTGAGGTAGAGGTGATTATCAATAGTCGTCCACTCACTAGAGTTAATGATGATCCTGACTGCCTGCAGCCGCTTACCCCAGGTATGCTGCTTACACTCAGGGAATCTCCGGCACCAGTGACAGAGACAAATCCGAAAGATGTTTATGCTTGATGGCGCTGGCATCAGGTACAGTACTTGGCAGATCTCTTCTGGCAGCGATGGACCAAGGAATATCTGCCAATGCTTCAGGGTTGCCAGAAGTGGACGACAAAACGTCGCAACCTCAAGGAAGGAGATATCGTGTTGGCCATGGACAATGCGTTCCCCAGGGGGTCATGGCATTTGGATAACGTACTTCAGGTTCACCGGGACGCTCGTGGCGACGTAAGGAGTGCTACTTGAGACCTATCAGTAAGATGTGTTTCTTGCTTGATATTGACAATGTGTCATAAGAAACTAGTGAATAGTGCTTGGGTGAATGCTGTGCGCTGCCCTACAGTGAAATAATGCAATATTTCGGTGGTATTTAGTGCGCCACTAAATAGCGGGTGGTGTAAAATATTGCACCAGAACATTTTATTTTATTAGGAAAGTGATGTTTGTTTGTAAAAGGCTGGCCTTTTGTTTCTGCTTAGTTTACTGTGTTGCATTGAGTGTGTGAGGTGGCTTATATGCAAAATGGTTGTTCAGTGAGTAAAGAATTGCTATATTCATTTGTTTCTTTTGATGTTGGCCTGTTTATTGAATCAGATAATTTAGTTGGGCAAATATTTCAAGTTTTGAGTTTTCCCGCCTTTGCACATGAGCAGTGCATCAGATTTTGGCAGACTCTTCAGTTGGGACCTCGCTGCTGTGCCATGCTGTTTTGGTGAAATGTTCCTTTAGGCTAGTATTAGGAAATTCATTCCCAGTGGTATTTCCGATTAAGGAACCACTGCCGCTAAGTCCTGTGTAGTGTTCACCAAGCAGCTACCTAACCCACCACCCTATTCCTTTGTTGTACTAGACCAGCGCATAGCCTATTGTCAGTAGGTCAACCATTGTTCATTTGCGTTTATCTAAAGTGCTATAGTGTGCCATTAGTAAGTCATACTAAATATGGCCAAATAACATGTAGCTAATTTTAATGTTGTTTTCTGTTGTAGGCTACTGAAGAAACCTGTGTTGAAGGCTACAGGCATGGTGTAGTGTGTCAAAGCTAATGGTTCCTTACAGTGTAAGGTTCTGGCTATTTATTTATATGCATTCACTGTGAACCATATTTGTATAGCCTTGCAATTTATTTATAATTCTGAATTGTGTAGCCTACCATTGGGCTAGGTTCTATTTTCCTTTCCATTTTAGTGTGATTGTGTTCTGTTGTAGGCTACTGAAGAAACCTGAGTTGAAGGCTATAGGTGTGGTGTCAAAGCTAATGTTTCCTGAGTTGCAGGAGATACAGTGTAAGGTTCTGGCTATTTATTTAATATATTCATTGTGAACCATATTTGTATACATAGCCTACCATTGGGCTAGGTTCTATTTTTTCTTGTTATTTATAATTTGAATTGCATAGCCTTCCATTGGGCTATGTTCTATTTTTCTAATTGGGTATTAAACAAATTTCCTGATTTGTGCATATTATATCACAGTACTTTAATAATGTTGGTGTTGCTGATTGAATTATTGTTCCTTTCAGCATGAATGGCTTATTAATGGCTCACTAATGGTTGTAGAATAAAACCCTACAGTGAGAAGAGCTTATTCCTGCTAACCTCCCCAGCAATTTAGGAGCTAGGATAGTGCTGTGTCCCCAGCGCTATATCAGTTTGTGGAATTTTTCAAATTTCGAACTGAGCAGGCTGATAAATTCTACACACTAACACTGCTCGCTCTCTGATTGAGTGAACAGTGGACATATCCAACTGCTGAGGAGTTTCTCACGATCTCGTAAGACTCAGAGAAAGGTTTGGCATTAGACACTTCTGCATTGGAAGTCAGCAGTGAATAAAGGTATCGACATTCAATGAAAGGTGTCGAACTTTCGTAGGCACAGCAACACACCAATAGGACAAAATAATAACTGGTCCAAAGTGCAGGAGATCATTAAGTTTCAGACGCGTCAACAGATGGCAAATGATGGCACGCCTGAGACGAAGTCACAACATAACACCCGCCTTTTGAACGGTGATGTTGAGAACGAACCATGCAAATAATTTATCTTGTTCACCAACGATGTTGAAAGACAAGATGATGATTCTCGCGAAGTATGTGTACATTAGACGAGAGTCAAATGCCTTCTGGACACCGAGGTCCCTGTGGTGGCAAGACAGAGAAGTTTCTCATCAGTAGTTGAATCTCAACCGAGGAGAAACAATACTACTTAGTGAATGACTAAGGTGAATGTAGACCTACTTTTACACAGTTGAATCAGAGAGAAGTAAACTCTCACAATTCTGAAAATAGAAAAAGTCCTGTCGATGACACAAACCAGTGAAGACGGCTCTAATACGGCTCTAATCCCGGGTGTTGTAGGACTAGAAAAGTGATTCCGCTATTTTGTTGTTGCTTGGCAAGAAAGTTGGTGCTTGCAATGAAGGCAGAAATTCTTTCAGTAATGAAAGAATTGTGGGTTGGATCAGGGAGAAATTTTCTATCTACTCTGGAAGCAGAGCTAGTTGGGCGGGGAACAGGCATAGTCTTCCATTATTCATTTTCAGTTCAGGGTGAACAAAGAATAATTGGACACCTTACACATTCGAAAATGTACAAGTATTATAAGAAAAAACTCAAATTGCAGCGGCTGATGGTGCAGGTGCGATGGAACAGACGAATGCAGACTTCTGTAATACAGTGGGGTAAACAGATATATCTCTGTCTGAAAATTCTCGCAACGGCAAATGTGGAGCACGAGACATGGGCCTTATTAAAAAATTCCAAGCCAACCAGAGGTCTGAATCTGTGATGGCCGGCAGAGAGATTCGAATTGGTAGTTAATCCTTGATAGAGGTGAAACAATACTAAGATGAACAGAATCTCGGAGAGAAGGCAGTACTCTGCCGTGCGCTTGACTCCTTATATACTGAGTGCCCTTGTAATGCATTTCATAATGGAATGCATTCGGCTTACAACAATCAACCACAAAAAAAAGATATACTCAAAATGGGAGGGAAAGAAACCTTCTTCTTCGGTGACAATACAAATGCTGTGGTGTTGTTGGCAAACAATACCAATATAGTCATCTCAAAATCAAAACTGAAAACTCTTGGGAGGCCCAAAAGGCTGTCCTGAGTTTTGGTTTAATTAAGAGAAGGTACTACGTATTGTCTTGGTCACATACCAGAAGAATGAACTTCCAGATATGCACCTATTACTCGGATGGTGCAACTAATAACTGACACATGTAGAAAGAGGACTATACTAGTATATTTGTAGGTTCCTGTAAATCGTGCTCCAGCCTAATTCTCCTTCATTTGCGATGCAAGAGTAAGGACTGGAAGCAGACCTCCTTCATTCTCTAGTGAAGAGAGCAAAGGAAAAATTGTCCCAAAGGGAGACTTCTACTGTGATATAGGACACCGAAGACGACTGGGCATTCAAACTTCTTGGACCAGCAGCTTTACATGACTTCTGAACCACATCGAGAGTGCACTTCTATCACCAGAAATACACATCTCTCACACCTCAATGGAATGCTGGAGAATCAAACCCGCGGCCAACGAGGTGGCACGCCAACAACATACCAATCATGCCTCTGAGGTGCTTCAGAAGACTTGGAGACTTCTGTTGTACCGTGGGGTGAACATAAAGATGATAATGAGTCTAATGAGACATATCTCTGTCTAATGATTCTTGCAATGACATATGCAGACCATGAGATATTAACCATAAGTGAGAATAAAAAGCCACCCAGATACTTAACCCTGTAATGGCCAGACAGAGATTCAAATTAGCAGTTAACCCTCGACAGCAGAGAAACAACACTAAGACGAACAATATCTCTGTGAGAAGGCAGTACTTTCCCCTCACTCGACTCTATACGCTGAGTTGCTTGCAGGTACATTCCAGCTTAGAATGTGTTTGGCTTATAGAGCTATTGAGTACACTACAGATACACTTGAGCAGCTGCATGTTATGGATGGGGTGATGTGGTAGTTACATTTGACGACAATGTCTTTGAGGGTTGCATGAGAGAGAGAGAGAGAGAGAGAGAGAGAGAGAGAGAGAGAGAGAGAGAGAGAGAGAGAGAGCGTAAGTGGTGGGTGGATAGTTAGCGATGGTTTGCTTGTTGGGCAATCGTTTTGGGGTTGTCTGCTGGCACGGTTGCAGGGCAGTCTTGGATAAGTGTCTGTATTGGACAGTCGTTTTTAACAGCGGTCTTGGATATTGTTAATGGCCAGTTGAGTTGTGTTTCTGGATTGAATTGTTGTTTGATTTGCTATTGATATCGTATGCTTAGAGTTGCTTTGCATGTATTGGTTGAAATTTGTTTGTGCTTGTGTTGGAAGGTTATTGAGTTTGTGAGTTTCTGTTGAGTTGTATATGAGTTGTTGTAGTTGTGAGTTGTTGAGTGTTGTTGTTGGTGAGCTGTTGTGATTTCTTGGTGTTGTTTGTGAGTGGTTGTTTATGGACTTGTAAGGTTATTCTTTTGATGTTGTTGGTTTTTGTCTACAAAATGATTTGTTGTATTGTTCAGTTGTTGTATGGTTGTAGTACTCAGTTGGTTGTTTTGTGTTGTGATTCTCGGTGGTGGTTGTGTCTCAACGACCTTATCCAGAGGACAGCACAGGCTCTTGCCTTAAAGAGTCATAAATTGTTGTCTGTAGTTTTTGTTGAACCAACTGTCCTGCACTTAAAAGTAAAGTAAAAGGGAAAGTGTGGCCGAGGGTAATTTTGGCAGCCGGATTGTTTAAAGTAAATGGGGGGGTGGGGGCCTTACACTTTTGTTTTTTTAGCTTGTGATTCAGCCAGTCCTGTGGTTTTGTTGTTAAAACCAAAACCAGAAACTCTTGGGAGGCCTAAAATGCTTTCCTAAGTTTCAGGTTAATTAAGAGAAGGTACGTATCGTCTCCGTCACACACCAGAAGAACTAACCTACAGTTATGCCCCTATTACTTCTTCACTTCGAAAGAGCAAAAAAATAAGGACTGGAAGCAGACCTTCATTCTCTAATCAGGAGAGTGAAGGTGAAGCTGTCCCAAAGGGAGGTTTCTACGGTGATAACAGGACACTGAAGACAACTCGTTCATGCCGAACTGGTTGTTCCCAAAACGGGACACTGGAGAGGTGCAATTCAAAACTTCCTAGTGCTATCCATTCTGAAGAGATTGAGTGTACGTTTGGTGACATCCTAAGACCAAACCAGGAACACAGACTCTCGTATCCAAACTCTGGGGAGTAGACTCTGCAGTGTTCCTCTTATTCCCTTGTCCATCCCGGTGTAACCTAGGAAGTAGGGGGAAAAAGGGAGGAGGACTGACTGTTCTCACCCGCTCTTCTGTCGGAACTAGCAGGAGGGGGTGATGATGGCGCACACAATCATCAACTTACAATGATGATAGCAATGCACAGACTTACGAAACGAATTTGCCTCAGCAAAAAACGCTTCCTGAAGAGAGAGCAGAGGTTCTCACATACCAAATGGAGGATCCTCTTCCACCAACTGGTTCGTTCACATGAATCTGAGTGAGAGTTGAGTGGAGATGAATGTGCCAAAAGTTGACAAGAAATTGCAGTATCTTGCCAAGCATCTGTCTTCTCTGGATTCGCAACCTCACAAAGAGGACCATACAGATAACCTGCTCTATGACTCTTATAATGTCCTGTCTTAAAAGACAAACATCTAAGAACTTGTAGGACATTAATGCTGGCGATTACAAGCAGGGGAGCCATTGAATGACTCACACCCCTCTCCTGTCTCACGCCAAAATTAGGATGGTGAGGTCTCTCCAGCTCTGAATTTGAATGTACAATCCCCCATAGAGATTTATACATTTCGATTGTCTCGTGAATGAGGTCTCTCCAATGCAGTATACTAGTTCTAGGGAAGGAATCTCTACACCTAGTGATAGGAGAACGAACTGAAGTTTGCGCTCCTATAGCTTCCCGAAACACTATACCCAGGGGTAAGCATAGCTGGTCCTAGCCCTGAAAGATTAGGATAGCCTATGGGAGATCCAATTAATTCCTCTATGAAAGGAGGCAGACCCTTCAAAGTCCCACAGGCCCACTGGCGGAGCTTCTTAAGGGCGGAGAGTATACCTTCTTCTTCTTAGACCAATCAAGTCTAGGAGAAGAAAGGGAGGAAGCGGTAAAAAGACAAGACTGACAAGGATGAAGATGACGACCCTTCCTGTGGCACTCGATTGCAGGACTGCATGAAGACTGCAACATGGGAAAGGAGGGTGCTATGCCATGGAAAAGAACCAACCTGATCAAGGGCAGAGAGTTAATTCTGCAGAGCAGAGGGAGCTGAGCAGATCACAACTACATAATTATGAGTGGTAATCATCAGCAGAGAACTATCACTTCCCCCCAATAGACTGTTCTCCTTTGAGGCCAAACCCCCAAGAAGAAGAATAAAGAGGGATCCTGTGTCTGCTGTCCTAAGTCTTCGGACCCTAAGGTTCAAGACACAAGGATGGGACTTGATCATGCACCAAGGTGTTGGCATGCAGTTTCATGCTATGCATTAGCACAAACCCGACTGAAGAGCAAACTCTCCTGTGCTGGTGAAGGCATGTCTTGCTATCAAAGCACTCGTGATAGGAAACACTCAGCAAGAGCCAGAATTCATATGAATTCAAATGCTCGGAGAGATTCCCAACTCCCAAGGCCAATCGTCAGGAAAACTTTTCTCACCTGAGTGCTTGGATATTGCAAGAAACCAAGCAATCAGTGAGTGCCAGCATTTCCTATGGAACCAGACGCTTGGGAAAGACTCCCGAGTCTTGTAAAACAATAATCGGGAGAGCCTGGTCTCACCCGAGTCCTTGGAAACAGACGATCACCAGGAGAGGTCCTTCTTTGACTTCCATAAAAGTAAAGGAAGAACAGGCATAGAACCA
Organism: Macrobrachium nipponense; assembly: GCF_015104395.2. NCBI lineage: Eukaryota > Metazoa > Arthropoda > Malacostraca > Decapoda > Palaemonidae > Macrobrachium > Macrobrachium nipponense. The sequence continues at coordinate 21,035,477 of NC_087222.1, forward strand.
GTCTTATATGCGAGTATTTAAGACTGGATCAAGAAACGAGAGGAAATCCCCAATCATCAACACCATACAAACCACCCCCTCTTCCTTGCCCAACAGGTGAGTGAAGAGGGCAAGAAGGAAGAATACCAGGAGAGAAAAAACTATGGCCAAACTTCTGAGGTTTCACCCGGTAAATTCTCCTGGAGCGTAAGCATGAATCTCAAATTCAATACTAAATATACTATTAAAGGGTGAAAAAAAGTGTATGGGTGTTTACATACCCTCGCTGCTGATCCCTATATACATGAAGGGGACAGGCAACTTGCAAGGCTATCACAAAAAGTGGTCTGCATATTAACAGTATTAATATCAAACACAGTATATTGAAAATATATCAAAACAATAAAAGAAAGATACCACTGGGAAAATTGATTAATGGCAGTTGAGCAAGATCTCACGAAAACTCGTCTTCATCTGAAGACGGCCGAAAACAAAATTGGAATGTTTACATCTGGGCAGGCAGGTCTCCCTGCCTACCAGACGGTAGTTACTGCCAGACCACCTTCGTCAAGAATTCTATCAGCCGTGTGCCAGCTTCGCTGTTAGTAATTCCTATTGTAAAGAACATCAAGTTTGTATATTGTGTAGGAACAAATGTCAGTCAGTGCATCATTAATAACTAACAGATTGGGTTTTGAACAATGCATTTGTGTCAAGTGGCTAAAGGTTCTATATAGCTTACATTAACTACTACATATAATTCATGGACATTCTCTCTTACTGCAATGACTTAAATTTTATATCACTTACCTAGAATATGTTACTGAGGAAAATTTACAGGATACTGAAGAAAACCTGTTCCACAGCAGATTATCAGTGATCATCCGTAACAATAGTACAGGTTATCTGTGACAAAGAGATGTGATCTCCATTAGCACATAGAATGCAGTACCAATGAGATTGTACACTAAGCACTTAAAGCTTCAATGCAAATGTAAGACTAATGCAGTGGAAAACATGTGTGAAAAAATGTAATTCGTCCCATTCCTGTCTGTGTGGGTAATTTCACATTAATATGAACTGAAAATATGTCATTTTAAAATATTCTATTTCCACTTAAACATTTAAAAATGAAAATGTATTGCAGAACTATTCTAAAGCTTTATTTGCAATGGTTTACATATAGTAGACCACTTAAAAAAATACAATAATTCTGCAATGTGATGTACATAAATCTATGGAGAGATATAATACCACTCTAGGTTTAGTTCCAATGAACTACAAGACCAAAACTTGTTAATTCCCAACACTTATCATTTAGTTGTTTAACCAGACCATTTGTTCCAAATATCTGACCCTCTTTGGGCTGGGTAAGAAAAAAACTTGTTAAGCAGCCACAACGCATCCAAGGAAAAAAGGTTCCAAGGATTTGTGGGCAATACCCGAATGTAGATAACCATAAATGTGGTCCGATGAGACCACATTTCTGTATCCAGACCAACAGATTCCTCCGGAATGCAAGGGATGGATCAAGCCACTGGTTTTATGATCTTTCATGAGGAGCATAGAGATGACATGGTTACCAGCTGCAGAGAACCTCCTCCCAATTGTCTCACAAAACCAGTAGAAAGATGTGGCCTTAGACACTTCTTCCTTGTGCGAGTCAATAGTACCAGTGAAAAGTCATCGTGATATTGAAGAAGATCCATGCAAATCATCTATCTTCTTTGCCAATGCTGCTGCAGGACGAGATGCTGTCTTGGGAGACAGGAACTCTAAATGAGTCAAATGCCAACAAGAGACTTGGGGTCCCTGTAATGGCAAGACAGAGAAGTTTCTCATCAGCAGTTGAATCTCGAATGAGGAGAAACATTACTACTTTCGGGTGAAAGACTAGGACGAATGTAGACCTACGTCTTTCAGAAACGAATAGGAAAGAGGCAACTCTGGCAGCTCTGACCAAAGAAAAAGACCCACCAACGACACAAACCAGCGAAGACGGCTCCAATCCCTGGGATGTTACAGAGGACTCAAAAAATTATCCAGCTATTTCTGTTCCTGCTCAAGGAGAAAGCCTATGCTTGCAAGGGAAACTGGATAGTCTTTAGTCGTGAAGACATGGAATGTACTGCCTGAGGAACCCCTCCTGTGTTGCTGACACCGAAGGTTGGGTCAGAGAGGAACTCCTCTCAGTACCTAGGAAGCAGAGCTACAGGTTGGGTGAAAGGCAAAGTCTTCCATCATTCATTTTTAATTTGGGGTGAACAATGTCTATTGAACACCTTGCAAATTAGAAAAATATGGAGATAAGAGGAAAACTGGCAAGTTTGTCCCCAAAAAGTCATCCTGAGTCATTGTAGTGGTCCATGGGTCAGGTGCAATGAAGCAGAAGACCCACAGTGAACAAAAAGATGATGGGAAGTCTTCCAAGACAGATCTTTGTCTGATGATTTTTGCAAGAGAGTGTGCGGAGCATGAGACAGGAACCCTAAATGAGAGTCAAATGCTACCCAGAGACCTGGGGTAGTTCCCTGTGATGGTAAGACAGAGAGATGTTTCTCATCAGTACTTAAATCTCAATGGAGGAGAAACAATACTATGACGAGCACTCTGCCCCATCACTCGAATCCAGAGGCTGAGTTGCTGCCAATACATTTTATCCAGAAATGTGTTTGGCTGATAGAGCTACCAAGTGCACTACAGTTACACTCGTGCACCTGCATGTTAACTGAAACAGGAGAGAAATGAGACTCCTCTTATTTGGTAATAAATGACACTACATACTGTGCTGGTGTTGCTCAACAACACCACTGGGTGCTTCAAAACCAAATCCTGAAACTCTTGGGAAGCCCCAAAGGCTACCTTGAATCTCAGGATGTTATAAGAAGGTACTTATCATCTGGTAGCACATCTTGAATACAACACTCCTACAGGTATGAGCCTATCATACTCAGTCGGTGCATCTGATAACAGAAGCATGTCACAAGGAGAATATGCAGGCCAAAAGGTCCTGTTGATCGTGGACCAGCCTAATTCCTTCCTCATCATTCGAGAGGGGAAAAAGGATTAAGGACTGGAAGCAGACCTCCTTCATTCTACAATGAAGAGAGTGAAGGCAAAGGTGTCCTAAGGGAAGGCTTTTAAGGCAACAACAGGACACTGGGCAGAGCAGAGACAGGGCAATCTGCAGTCAGTACAGGACCTCTCAGGGGTAAAAAAGAATGGCTCCTGTCGTGGCAGCAGAGGGGAATAAAGCTTGACTGGGTGTCTTGAAACTCTAAATGAACTTGTTCGGAGGATAGGTATTCATCTAGTTGAGAACACCCTCACAAACAAGGAATGCAGCGCCCCTAAGAAAATCTTGTCTCTCCTGGAAGAGCAAGGGCCTCGAGCAGTGAGGATTATTCACAGGGGAAGCTACAGTACTATCCCCCAAGATCAATGTGCACAAAGATCTCTGGTAATTAAAAATCGAGGATATTCATATCCCAAAGACAACACTTGAGATGCCATACCTTGTAGCAAAATTCCGAAAAAGAGACAAACTCATCAGAATTCTCTCTGTCCATCTTACACCTCTCGGAACAACCGAGAGTCAAGAGAACAGGTAAGGAGAAAAGGCATTCCTACCTGTCTTGCTAGAAGAACCAGCAAAAGAGGTAGATCATGGGCGATCATTAACCTGTGATGACAACAGCATGGGAAGGAGGGTGCTCATGCCATGGTTAAGCACCAACCTGAGGAGAGTGGAAAGTTCTCTCAAACAGTGCTGAATACTCGATTCGGCTTATCAAAGCAGGTTGAGCCGAGTTGAGTGAGCCAAGAAGATCACATATAAGCATTATTTGGAACTAGGCAGTGAACGAGCCGAGCCAGCCAAGTGGGCAAGTCAAGCTATGAACAATAATCGTCTTTAAGAACTATGGCTCCCGAATACACAAGACCCTATGAGGTATGCAATTCTGCTCATGAGCCTTAATGCCGTTAAGAGCTGATGAGAGAACCCACTGCCTCCCCGAAAGGAGGTAACCCCTCAGGAGCCCAAAGAAGTAACTTCTTAAGGGAGAAGAAGCAGCTTTTTTTCTTCCTTGACCAATGAGCCTTGGAAGAAGGGGAAAGGGCAGCACAAGACACAGGCGAGGATAAGTTTGAAGAAAGTGTCATCTCACAGGAATTCTTCCTCAAAAATCTCTCTGACATTTTCTACAGGAAGGAGAACAACCATCACCAGGCCAGTTAGGGCTAGGGCAGGAGCAGCCCTAGTGACATGAACATCAGCTGTGGCAGGAGAACATACAGGAGCAGCCTGGCAGACAATAGCTACAAGAACATTAGTAACAGCAACAGGAGCAATCAGGGTAGCTGGGGCAGGTAGCAAAACAAGAGCTGATGAACCACATGTACAACAAGGCATTGCCACAGCATACAGGAATGCCAGAGCTAAAAATCATAAAGCAAAAGAAAACCAACAATGACAATCAGGCCATCTACTGCTGCACCTATGATATTCACTGTCAACCTGAAGACGAAAACAAATATGATTAGTACACTGTCAACCTGGAGACAAAAACAAATATGATTAGTAGAGAAGGACTTCTCCCGCTCCAGTGAGGAAGCCCTTGTTAAGAGGTCTCCTGACTGCCCAACACCCCTCCACAACATCTTCGCCCAACAAGGGAGTAAAGAGGGTGAAGGAGAGATCAATCCTAAAGGAGAGAACACTATAAGGAAAGATTACCAGGAGAGAGAAACGAGGACAGAGGGGCAGCTACCGAGGTCTCTGTCGGAAGTGGAAAAACTTCTGATGATGCTCGGCAACCTTCCTTCTAAGTTTCATCCCAGCAAACTCATCCACAGCACATACAGCAAAGAGAAACACCCACAAATAATCATAAAGGATATACTGTCGCACCCTTATAAGCAGAGGGCATGAGGATGTAATAGGGGACGGATGTTACACCCTTTACTTCTAGCCCAAGACACACGCTGGAGGAAGACGGTCTATGCAAGGCTATCACAAATCGAGGGTTTGTATATTAATAAATATTAAACACATTATTTTCATCATATACAAAAAGTAAGGAAAGTTCCACCAGGAAAAGCGAGTTTAACGACAGTCAGCCAAACAGCTCACAAAGACACATCTTCATCCCATGAGGGCCAAAATGAAACTGGCTCTGCTGAAAGTACTTCCTAATGTAAAGAACCAATAGTTTGTATATTGTGTAGGAACAACTAATACATACACACATAACATAACATTGTAAAAATCACAAAACAATAAACCTCGCCGATGTAGGTGACATCATCTCTTGCCACTTGAGGGAGGAACAGGTACAACTGACCAGATGTAGTCAATTCATTCTGCCCAACCATCAATCTGTGGGGAGGAGGGAGGACTTTAATTAAATAATTGTTTGGTAAGTATGCAATAAAATTTAATTTCATTATAAAAATTACATTCTTATTGCAGTGTCTTACCGAGTAATTATACAGCTGATTACCCATTGTGAGGATGGGGGTCTGTGGCTGTATGCTTAATTTAAAAATATAACAGGATTCTTGAAAAAAGACAACGGTCAACACTGTTAGTGCTTGTTGTACCTTACCCTGTAAGATAGCTAATGCAGGATATTACTGCTTCTGGTCGGTGCTCATCCTACGTAGTAGAGAGCTTCGATGTCTGTCCAAAGAGTGTCTTTGGAGTCATGGCACTTCACAATATTGCCCTTGCCCTGGGCAAAGACCAGTACTGCATACAAGCGAACAACAAGTCACCTACACCATCTTCGAAACCTATCCCCACCATATTAAAAACAATTGACTGGCGAGTACTCTAGGTCAAAGTACCCCAAGCTTCCCTTAACACAGCAACCTTGATACAAGGCGAAAATACAAAGAGGGACCCACCCCCTATGTTGTTTCTCCTAATACCATGCCAGCTAGGAAAATAGGACCAAGAGAAATAGTCTTCAAACACTGTCTCAATCTCTTTCTGGTACTGAGATGCAAACACCAACTTTGACTTCCAAAAGGTACTCTGCAGAATAGCAGACAGCGGCAAATTACGTCAGAACGCCAGAGAGGTAGCTACTGCTCAGAATTCATATACCTTGACTTTTAACACGGATTAATCTTCTTTGTTGACTTGAGAATGTGCTTCAATAATAAAAATTCTCTCCAGAAGAGGGAGATCGCATTCTTCGAAAGAGGAAGAGAGGAATTCTTCACCGAACGCCACAGGCGAGTAGATGGTCCTCTTATTTTCTCTGTTCTGTGGAGATAACATTTAAACTCTTACTGAGTATGTCTTTCCCCTTCCTCCGGACCGAGAATATCGGTCAAATTCTTGATTGTGAAGGAGCAGGCCAAGATTTCGAAGGGTTTTCATTCTTGGCTAGAAAACTCAACATTAACAAGCAAACTGCATCCCCTTGTGAGAAGCCAACTCTTTTCTCAATGGCATGGAGTTCACCAATACGTCTTGCTGAAGCTAAAGCTATCAAGAATAATGTCTTCTTGATTAGATTCCTCATCAAAGAAGACCGCATCAGTTCAAAAGAAAAACTCGAAAGCCACTTGAGCACTACATCAAGGTTCCAAGAAACTGAATCTTTTGGGCCCTTAGAAGTTTTGAAAGACTTAATCAAGTCCAAAAGGTCACGATTATTAGACAAGTCTATACTCCTGTGCTTAAATACATTTGCTAAAATCGCTCTGTAACCCTTAATTGTCGAAGGAGCCAAGCGTCTAGATACTCTTAGGAAAACAAGAAAATCTGCTATCTTGCTTATAGAGATCTCAGAAGAGACTTTATTCTGCTTACACCATCCTCTAAATGCTCCCCACTTGTATTGGTACAGTCTGTTAAAAGAAGCTCTTCTACACTTGGCGATAGCTTCTGAAGCTCTTCTCGAAAAGACTTTTGCTCTGACAAGGCTCCTGACAGTCTGTAGCCTGTCAGGGCCAGAGCGGACAACCCTTGATGGAACCCTGCAAAATGCGACTGTCTGAGTAGCAACTTCTTGGATGGTAGGAGTCTCAGAAGTCTACAAGTAGACCGAGAAGATCTGGAAACCATTCCCTTCTTGGCCTAAATGGTACTATGAGAGTGAGACACATTCTGATGAAAGCAGTCCAGCAGCATTACGTTGACAGATCTTGAACTGGAGGTAAAATAGAGGGAGTCGATTGTTCCTGGAAGTGGCGAATAGATCTATCGCTGGTTTTCCCCATATAATCCAAAGGCAGAGCCTAACCTTAGAATCAAGAGTCCATTCTGACGCCAAAACATTCATCCTCCCCTGGACGAACCAAGGAAATAGAGACACTTGCTTCCTTTCTGCCCATCAAAGGAGGTCTCTTGCTTTCTTGTAAAGGGAGAAAGAGCATGTTCCCCCTTGCTTTCGAATGTAAGACAACACACTGGAGTTGTTTACATATACTGCCACCGCTTTCCTGTAAACTGGTGAATGAAAGCTTTTTTAACTCATTTAACTAGAAGATATGATGAATAAAGACATGGAACAAATGTAACCAGTCTGAAAAAGGTGATTTTTTTTCTCTCTCTCTCTCATTCTAGGACAAGATTTACCAGTAAGTTTATCAAATCTAACATAAAAAATTCGTAGAACTACCATGCAGTAAGTGAAGCATAAAGATGGATGCATACCGGGTTGATACCCCCCTCAGGCAGGGTCTTTATACCATCTTCTAGAAAAGTTCAAAATAGTAAAAGAGAATGATAAAAGTAGTTTCAACGTCATACTCGGTACATAAATGTGTACAGCCATGAACAACTGAATGAGAAACAACTTTTTAGCTAAGTATAACTGAACCGGATAACATCCATCTTGCTTGTATTCCAACCATCGTACAATAGTAAACAGTTACCACAGTTATGCTATAAATGATGTATGTAGAACAGGACTGATATATTTCTATGTAATAACTTTATTCCCTATGGATAAAAGATTGATGGTAATATACTGGTAAATATAAACTTCAAGTTGTAGCTGAAGCTGAGAAAACAATGTTCAAGCTGCAAATGACTATTATCGTGCATCAGCAACAAGGGTAAAACTCCTGTAAACTTTGATATGCCATCAAACACAATTGTAGATGAAATAGATAAAAAAACTATTTTAAACAAAAATACCTGGCATGAAAAAACATATTTACTATTGCTTTTGCGCTGATAAAAGATAAGGAACATGCAGTTCGTATCACAATAAAATCAAATGAAAATAGCGAACTGAATCAATTTTTTTACACAATAAACATGCCACCAACGCAATCTATTGCAAAGAAAAAATGTAGTTCACAACGGGATGTATTCAAGTTATATTTCAACTTGAAAACACATCGTATAACGAAAAATTACCTTGTCCCATATAAGTAAAATATCTAGATACTATTCATTTATGCTAACTAGAAGCAAGAAAATTCGCTCAGAATTGAGTTAAGTACAGCGAAATAAACTCGTATCTGCCATCAGCAAATTGCCAAACACAAACAATGACCACTATGTAGTATTCTATAATACAATAATAAGAGAATACATATATTATTGGATACAGTGAAGGAATATATGACGTATTAAAAGATTCATGGAAAAGATGCAGCCTTACACCTTGAATTATTACAATGTCAAACTGAATCTGATTTGTGTTCAATTTGTTTTTATAATTAATTATCTTTTTGTGTTCAATTTCTTTTTGTACTGAATTACCAAATGTCAGAATGCAATGAACATCCAAAATTAGCTCATATTAATAATTACTATACCATACTTGTAGTACATAGTATACTGTAGGCTAGGTTACTGTATATGTATACAATATACATATATTGGATACAGTGAAGGAATATATGACTTATTAAAAGATTCATGGAAAAGATGCAGCCTTACACCTTGAATTATTACAATGTCAAACTGAATCTGATTTGTGTTCAATTTGTTTTTATAATTAATTATCATATGATCAGATTCTCTTTTTGTGTTCAATTTATTTTTGTACTGAATTACCAAATGTCAGAATGCAATGAACATCCAAAATTTGCTCATATTAATAATTACTATACCGTACTTGTAGTACATAGTATACTGTAGGCTAGGCTACTGTATATGTATACAATATACCATAGTAGGGTAAACAACCGACTGGACTGGCCAACTCACCGACTACTGCGTTTTTGGCCACCCTCCGAAAAAGTACTTTAACACGTCCTAACACCGGAGATGGTCATCAGTCATGAGTTGTTGGTGATGATAGCAGGAGCTCAAGACCTCTACTCTCCTTTCGAAGTAAGTATTTTCTCCAAAGTTAAAAATTAATGCCATATTTTAAGATTTAAACAGAGAGTAATGAAAAGTGTGGCCAACGCCGTGCACACTACCCCCATGACACTTTAGACATTTTTACTTACAATTAAAAATGCTTAGAAGATTGACGCCATCTCGATGTTTGCAGAGTTGCTTGTGTCAACAAACTTCCCATTTCCTGTGCTAAATCCGCACACCACTTGTACTCACAGACGCTGGGGCACTTTCATCACAACAATCGTAAACACGACTGCCAACCACTACTTATTCAAGGGGACTACGGCATTCTTTGCGGCACTTTGCGCTCTTCAATTATTTATCAGTGTTGTCAATTGGTATGTATTTACCCTCTAAACTGGGTACTTACACAAAACCGGGGAAATAAGTGAAATTAGCATATCTATTTTTAGTATATATACATATTACAGAAATTTTATCATTACTGCATTAATATGAAAACTAGGATTCATGGAAACAGTTTGTAAATACATCGGTGTATGTGTGAAGCTCCACTAGATTGGCAACGATGAGTCCTTTTTCATCACGTCGTCTGCTCGTAAGTTCATCAGAAATATTTGTAATATGCGGGGTTAATTTGGTTGCAAAAACGGGATAATAAACATGAATTAAATAAACATTTTGAAGTAACAAAGTAAAGTTAAACTAAATAATGAGTAAAGTAAACAAGTAAGGTTATAAAGCTTTGCACCTCATAAACAGTGTAGTCGTCTGCTGCTCGTAACTGTGTTTGTGGAGTGAGTGCTTAGGAACCAGGAACAGCAATGTGGTTCATGTGCAATTCGGAGTGCATTAAGACCAAATGTGTATAAATACAATCAAATAAGCACTGTGGAGTTTCAGTTGTGATGGCGGTAAGGATAAAACCACCGATTACAAGGTAAAAATTAATTCGGTTCAAACCATGACCCCGGGAATAAAAAGTTTCATACTTTCACTAATATAGGCAACAAAATGTTGTTTTATTGTGCTGATGACAACTGTAATCTTGAGTAAGATCAATAAACATTACATATACACACTAATATTGTTCAAATGAGTCCTGGGAAGGCTGGGAAAGATGGTGGATTGTCTGTGGTTAGAACAGCCAGTCACGCAATTGCCGCCATATTGGATTTCAAAACTGCCTTGAAAACATATTTTACGAAGAGCTCACATTCTTATTTTAGTTCATATGGCGCTTTCATATATCACATTATGTTGACGAAACTTCAATCTTTTGAATGGTATGCTTAAAGTTGTAATTGAATTCTTGTTTCACCAATTAAATATTGAGTGAATAAGGCCTGACCACACGATGACAATGGATCGTCTGTGGTTGTTTACCCTAAATGCTAGGCCAACTCTTGTTATTGTTACTCAATCTCTCTTTGTACTGAATTATCATAAGTCAAGCTGCATTGAATGGAGAGAATTAGCCGATTTAAGTAATTACTATACCACATATGTATAGATATGTATAGAGTATACAGTGTAGTGTAGGCTAGGCTACCATATATGTAAGGATGGTACTGATTACCCCAGTGTAGGTTAGGCTATATTCGAGATAGGTATGATTTCTCCAACAAATAATTGGGTTTTTTGGAACCTAACCCTGTCGTAAGTAGGAGAATACCTGTAAAAAGAAACAAAAAAACACTGGTAAAAGAGACAATGTGCACCATAGGCTAAATCCCCCTCTACTTGTATTATGATCAATTGAAAAAATAACCTAGAACATGAGGCTATAACCTAGCCTAGGCTATAGGGTTATAGATTAAATTGCCGTACCCAAACTTTCTGTCAAATCATTAAGAAATCATACAGTAACATTGAACCAGGCAGTCTTAGGATAAAGTAGGCCAGGATACAGGATACAGGCATCCTGTAGCCTACAGCAATGAGATCCTACAGAAACTTATAACTTGAGCTTGACATTAACCTATGAGTAAATCATTAAGATATCATAGAATATAACTCATTTAATTTAGACAGTCTCAGGTTAAGACCCCATAGAAGGCTACAGTCTACATTGAGTAACCTAAGAGTACCATAACTAGTAGAAGTTAATTATATATAATCTATAAACATCAATAGGTAATTCTTCAGAAGCAGTCCGCACTGGATATTAAAATAAGTAATCACCTACATGAAAGAGCATGTGAAAAGCAATATAAAAAGTATAGTCATTTATATGAGAGATTGAACGGGGTGGAATTAAATGAGCTTGATAAGTTTTTACCTCAAATTTTTTCTAAGTCGGGAGAGGTGTTTCCTCTACGGTAATGTTTACTTTTAATGAGCCCTCTAACTTAGTTTCTTACGCAAACAAAGCAGTTTCCAGTTACTCATTATTGGCTTGGAGAGGTGTGACATCGTTATGACGTAATGGGTTTCATAACCAATTACGAACGACTTTAGTCGAAAACTAGGTTTCACCTTGCATTTTAGCGGAGTAATAAAGTTACCATGTCCAGTTGTCCACTGGTATCCTTGTTTGACTGAATACTCGAATAATGAAGAAAAACCGGCCTTTTGTCTTCGCTGTAGCAATGCAGAGGCAGGTGGCTGGCCCTTCTGGCATTAATTTTGACAGAAACTTCGATTCCCTACCGATTGTTTGCAGTGCAATGTGGGTTATGGTGAATTTTTTCATTATTTGTCTCTAGTGGTGGTAAACAAGTTGTAATTGAATATGCTCAAAGACATAATTTAATTCTAAAGGAAAAAAACTGCGAGTGTTGTGAGCTATTTTGTCGTATCGACTACAACAAGCACTCCTTTAGGTGTGATCGATCTGTAGGACGAAAGGACGTCGCGTAAGCGGTGTCATTTTAGTGTTTCCTTGTCTAAAGGAACTGTTTGACAAATCCCATCTCTGTTCTGAAGTTAATCTAAAGTTTGTTAAGTTATGGTGTAGTCCCAACTTTCTTATAAGTTAGCTGAAGGGGAATTGCAGCTTTCCCAAGCGCAATATGTGATTGGGCTTCATTTGCCGAGAGTGGCAATAAGTTGGGTTTTGAGAAAATAGTGGTAAGATTGGTGGTGTGGGCCTAACTGTTGAGATCGATGAATCTAAATTTGGCAAGAGAAAATATAATGTTGGTAGGGTTATTGATGGGCAGTGGGTGTTTGGTGGTATATGTCGTGAAACGAGGCAGTGTTTTTTAGTGCCAGTAAAGCTTAGGTCAGCAGAAACATTGCTGCCCATTATACCAGCAATTTATTGAGCCTGGCCGGTACGACAATAGTTAGCGACTGCTGGAAGGCTTATAATTGCTTACAGGAGTTAGGGTACCAGCACTTGCAAGTGAACCACTCCCTAAATTTTGTGGATCCTGTGACCCTTGCGCACACAAATACCATAGAAAGAAGGTGGAGGGATGTGAAGAGCTTGGTCCCAGGTATGGACGACGGAGACACAACTGGGTAGGATATCTTTGTGCAACCTACTTTAAGCTCTTCTACAATGATTACAAGTTACGCCTACTTATTTTCTATTGGAAGCTGCATTATTATATCTCCAACTCCATAATATTCTGGTAAGTAGGCCTATACTTTGGTAAAATTTTTTTTCCACCGTTCTTCCTATAACTTAATATAGTGGCGAGGTTGACGATACAGCTTCTGTTAGGTTACTGTAACCCCTGTGGTCTAGTGCGCGCAGCGCAACATTACCTCTTGCCAGTACATGCCGTGCTTGCCAAGAATCTTTAAATATGCGGATAAGGCGCGAAGCGCCGTTCCGCTACGGCCTTACTGACAGCACACATAAATCGATTGTCGCGCATATGTAGTCGCTCCCTACTTTGTTTGTTGTTGTTTTTGCATCGCCGCCATATTGGTTTTAGTGTTCTTCCGCCGATTTCGGTCGGCGGTCGAGGGGGGCCCGCGAAGTCTGTAGGTGCTCCCAATTATTATTATTGCTGCAAAGCACTCTTTTCTCTATTTCCCCACCCAAAACCCCCGATTCCCAACTGGGGGCCCGGGGGCCCCAAGCTTGTTGGTGGAAAAGGGGGTTAAAATAACATTTTCCTCCTCAAGAAAACAAGATGAGATTCACTGAAAAAACACCATTAAATGAAGGATTGTTCACTCTCTTTTAGAAACTGGTGATGCGGTTTACTTCTGAAGAATTACCCATCAATAACTCACATTATTACAGTAATTATCAGTTAGCTATGAAATTTATCAATAATTACGATTAATTATGAATTGTCTCGATTATAAAGACGGCAATTAGGCTTTTAAGGCAGTCAAATGGCGTCTCTTTGTTTACATTTTGAGCGTCTTCTATTTGACAGTGTTCATGTTTGTGGTTCTGGTTTAAAAGTGGTTCCTGTTATTTTCATTCATTCTAATAAGTCAATTGGTGGATAATTGTAAGTAATAAATGAGAATATAATTAAGAATTCATGTAATTTACTAACAAACTGGGTAATTTATTGATATTCATAAGGCGAATAATGTATTCAAGTAATGAGAGTTTGTTTATGTTTTGGGCGTCGTCTCCTAAGGACTTCTCGTTCGTGGTTCCCGTTTTGATGTTTTGATTCAATACTAATTGATGAAAAGGAGAACGTTAGATATAATCATTGGAGAAATCACTGAAAAACAGATTATATATTTCATTAATAGATAACTAGAATAAAAGATGATAAGTATTAGTAGTATTAGGTGGAATTTGTTTTTGAAACGACTCTCCTGCTTGTTTTTTCCTCTTTTGTTTATGCTGGTTTGAGGTTTTTTTCCTCTGCAATACCATACTTCTTTTATATATTCTTTCCTATTTTCAACCTTCCATCAGCAGATCTGCAAATAAAAACAAATAAAAGCAATTAACCATCAAGGCCTCTATGAGCTTTTTGCTATTGACGGAGTCAAATGCTTTTTGGAAATCAATTTTTAAATGCAATATCTAAAAATTCATTTTCTAAATGAAATATTCTAAGATATAAATGATCAATTCCTCTTCTTTGTAAAGTAAAGCCCAATTGCAGTTCATTTGTTTTCCTTATATTTCTAAATTGGTTTTCTATTTTGGTTTTTAGGATCCCCATGAAAACTTTAAATGATACACTTGTTAATGCAATTGACCTAAGATCTTTGACTGTGGAGTGTTGTTTCTTGGGTGTAAGTGTTTTTTTTTCTTTCTTTTTTTTACTTAAGCCAGCTGCTCTGTGTTCTCCTACCTTTCAGTATGCTGTTTAAACATTTTGCCAATTCTCTTTGAATGTTGGTGCTTTGTAAGAATAGTTTGAACACAACTGGTTGAATTCCATCTGTCCACGGTGCTTTATTTGACCTCATTTTCTCGAGCTGATTTTTTTACATCTTCTTCAGTTATATATTGACTTCTTCCATAGGTTTATTTTCTGTCTTTGTTAGGTCATACACTCTATCCATGTGTTTTCTTAATGGTATATGGTATATCATATGGTGTCCTAATCTTTTCATCATTTCTTCCATGTCATGTTTATACTCTTCTTTCTTGCTCTCATTCCATATTTCTCCTATTTTGTTTTCTTCTTTTAGTATATTGTTTTCCAGAATTTATCTAGCTCTTTCCCTGGGGGTTCTTCCTTAATCTCTTGCTTCTTATTTCCGTCATATATCCTGATCCATTCTTTTTCTGAGGTGGTCTTTCCACTCTGCATGTCTATATATTCCCAGGATTTCTTTTGTCTGTTTTTGTCATTCATTATCTCATTTCTAACATTTTCTTGATATTCTTCATATGTTTTCTTTATTATGATCTGTAGCTACCTACTTTTTGTTTTTGTCTATAACATGCTTCTTCATAGTATCTCTTTTCTTTTGTGCTTGTGGCTTTCCTTTTTAATTTGTTATATATCCTTATTTGGCTTACTATCTCCTTTTTTCTCTATTGCTTTGGTGACCCATTCTGGCTCTATTTCATCTTGCTTTCCTTTTAGTATTAATCTTCTCTTCATAGTCTTCTCGAGGATGTTCGCTTTTACTTCACCAATTGTTTCCCAAGATCTCCCTGTCTGTCTTGAAGTTTTTATTTACTTTTGTATATTCGAGGTATGTCCTGGTGGACTCTTCCGTTATTTTCAGGTATTTGATTTTTTTTGCTTCATTTATAGATTGGTCATTCTTGCTTTTGTATAACAATTGAATTGGACTTCTATGATGTGGTGGTCTGATGGTCATATTCACCTTTCCCTTCTTCCACCTCCATATATTCGAAGTTTTTATACATTTTAGATTGACTGATCCAGGATCATAGATCATAGGTTAGCTCACTAAGTCACAAGTAGTCAGTGCCTTGTTCCCCCAGGATCTAACGTGGGAAAGGATCCATCAAGACTGCTGTCTTCTGTTATATTCTCAAAGTCTCATAGGATTGAAGGAAAGATTCTAAATTAAAATCAAAAGGAAGCAAAGGAGAAAGTCATAAAATACGAAGATTAAAAAATTCCGAACTACAGCAGATGATAGAAAGAGAGAGAGAGAGAGAGAGAGAGAGAGAGAGAGAGAGAGAGAGAGAGAGAGAGAGAGGAGGAATGAATGTGTTCCTCGCATAAACATCCACAGTTGCAGTAGGTAACCTATTCCACATTTTAGTTGTAACCAAGATGTGGCTGACTTGTTTTCATGGCAGCATCATATTTCCAATAATCTCGTCGCCATCATAATTGTTATGAACTCAGCTTTACTCTTTTATGTGGTCAGACGTGATACGCTCTCTCTCTCTCTCTCTCTCTCTCTCTCTCTCTCTCTCTCTCTCTCTCTCTCTCTCTCTCTCTTTCCTGTGCTCGTTCTGACTGACATTCCCATAGTCTAGCTCTTCAGCTATTCTCTCTCTCCAGGACTTCCTGTGCCTCCTTCATTCCTAATACTTCTTCCATACCTACAGGTTTCCTGACCAACGTTATTCCTCATCATCCCTTCATTCTTTGAACAGAAGCTAGAAGCACTGTATGTATAACCCCCTACGGGTGGGAGGCTGCATGGGGACGAATGGAGATTTGGGAAAAATGAAGGTTACAAGTTACTACATTCCAATCACACCTGTAAGAAAGTACTACACAGATAATAAGTACGTATACTTGCGAATTCTTGACATTGTTCACAGGTACTTATGATGACTTATAATACAAAATATTGTACTACTTATGAGGACTTTTAACACAAAATATTGTAGTAATGAGGACTTCAAAAGCAAAATATTCTAAGTATACAAGTACAAATGTAGACATTAGGTTTGCCTGGGTTAACGTAGAATGTATTTTAGTTGTGAATTTGATCCTGTATTATTTGCGGTGATGACAAAGCTGAGTTCGGTGACTATTTACTATTGTAAAGAATTTAAAGCTGATGGGTTTTCCTAGATTATCTACCAAATTCTCGATGATAATTTCACTTTAATCTTCATATCACTTAATTAGGCCAGCTTATCCTTGATTTTATGGCATAGAGGATAAAAGCCCAGTAGAATCTGAATAGTATATATGTACCACCAATCACAGCTAACCCAGTTAAGTTAAATTTAAGAATTTAAGATTTGTCTCTTTTGCATCTGTTCGTGCCAAATAAATCCTAAAGGTAATAATTAAGAAAATAATTTTAAGTTGTGGAAAAACTTATTTTTATATATAGTAGTTTTCTTAAATCAATCTTTAGTCGGGGTGGCTAGATTTAAATTCCTTTTCCGGTTATTTCTGACACTCACCGAATTAAGGGCAAATTCCACAATATGTTTTGGTAAGAGTTTTACAGATCGACGGATTCTCTAATTTCCGACTCCTCCTTAATTCTTATGCAGGGATTAGGAAATGTTTCAATATTAACAAATAGCATTTATTCCTTTAGAGGACGCATATGTACGAAGTACTTCTTAGATTTATATATAATTGTTGAAAAGTAAATAACTGTCTCTATGCAAATATATGGAAAAGTTATGATGCGGGATCCACATATAAGAACAGCATTTCCAGTCGACGAGTATCAATCACGATGAATGTAGTAGTAGGCTTATAAACAACAACCATATCACAGAAGATTTAGTCACTGAAATGGCATTCAGTAGTTCGTCCCCTTTATTTTTTAATTTTTTATTTGGTGTCTGTGAAATATGAAAAAAAAAAATTTCTCAGCTTTGGAGTGGGGAAGGGGTACGGTAACGTAGCCGACCTGCATCCTCTAATCATCAAACAAGACAACTGCGGAACTGAATTAAGGCACTGAATCAAACTTTGAACTACATAAGAAGACTTCATTCTCTAAAAGAAAAGCAAAATTTTAACTTTTGCAAGATATTATTATTATTATTATTATCATTATTATTTAAGTAGTTAATACTACCAGCCCAATGAGTCTAACTAGACTCTTACGGTGCTGGCCAGAAAACATTCGTGAGGAAATTATTAAAAAATATGCACATAAAATGCGTGTCTACAAAGTGGGATGTGACGGAATGGTAGTTAATGAATTACAATAAATTAATTAATGTAAATGAGGATATTGTTAAGTGATAGATGAGGTTTGGAATTAAAAATATGATTTAACTTATAAAAGACTTGGAAATAGATAAACGACAAAATCTACTATTTTAGTAGGGTATAAATACGTTAAATTTTATTAATCAAATCAGTCTTTTTTTTTTAACACTCTATATAAAGAAAAATGATCCGACTCTGATAGTATTTCTGATAGTGATTTATTGCCTAAATATCAATTTCTTTGTCCATTAAAAATTAGGCAATCACATAAAATATGCTTGACTGTTAAAATTGTATTGTAGACATTGCAATGAGGGATGTCCCCTTGTGGAGTTATTAAATACTCGTGGGTTAGTCTTATATGGCCTATTCGTAATCTTGTTAATAATATCACTTCAGTTCGTTTTTCATTTTGTACTGATGAACTCCACAAGTTTACATTCTGCTTGATGCACTTCAATTCATTAGTGTCAGCTTATTCATAGTTTGTTGTTTTGCTCTGACAACCAAAGACATGCCATAAAAACTTGTTCAAAAACTCTGAAAAATACATTTTCTTGACATCATTGCTACATTTAGAAAAGTTCCTTAAAATCCTATTGCCCCTTGCACATAGACCTCTGTACAATTTCCTACATGGGCATCGTCCGAATTTTGAGTAGTGAAATAATAATATCTTAATACTTCATTTCCGGTACGAAATCTATATGTGCATTGTTAACAACAGTAGGTGATACATTACTTGGGCAGATCTTACCCTTAGAAAAAATTATACATTTGGTCTTCTTTACATTTAACAATAGAAGTCTGTCAGACATGAAATCACAACAAATGTTAATAAGCTGCTGCAGCCCACCTACTGAAGGAACAAATATAACAATATCTTCAGCGCACAACAAATGGTTTAAAATCATGTTGTTTAAATAACATCTCACTTTGATTTGACTCAGCCCTATGTGAGAGGTCATCCATATATATGTAATATTTAATTTTTTTTTTGAACCAATGGTTAAGAAGCAGATGTGATGAGTGATGACATTCTTTGAAACAAGCGGGGTCTTAAAATACAGGTTCAGCGTTAGCTCCCACGGAGACAAAGTGAATTCCAGAAATGTTGACACAGCACTTGGGGTGGCGCCAAGTGGAAGTCGCTGCCTCATCAAGACAGGATTATGTCCGTGCAAGAGCGGAAGCAAGGATCTGGTTTTGGGTAGATTTTATGGGTGTCATAATGAGCTGTATATGACATCACGCATCTGTTCCAGTGCAATGAACTTGTGCCGAATCAATGACGTCACATTATGGGGAGTGTCTTGTGTAAGTACGAGCTGTTTCCCCTACATAATGGGAAGGTAAGATAACTAAGTTGGAGAAGCAAACAAGTCGGTAGAAGAGGCCTATTATGGAGGATGGCCATATGCAGTTGTACTTTAGTTAAGTGTTATTGCTCACAGCTGAAATGGGTAAGCGTACTTTTAAGCCCTTTTTCTTTCTATGATTTAAACACTTATTTCAGAGATGTCATTTTCCATATGGCATTTTGATTTATGTCATTTTAGTTTATTTGCAATTTATTTAAGTGGGGTCCCTTTTCTTTTCTGGCCCATCTGACAACTTCAATTGAACTTAACTGATAGTTCCGTGGAAATGATGTGGGGAGACTATGACTTTTTCTAGTTGCCTATTATTAGGACTAAACTAATGTTATTATTGTAGAGAAAGAGGCGAACAGGTTTTGTCCAATCCTCAGTGTTATTTGGGTTTTTTGTTTGAATAACAGTGGTGCATTATTTGGATTTTGAATTTTAACTTATTCAGTTAAACATTTGTTTTTTTGAGAACTTGATTGATTTAGTTTATCCTTTTATTCCTAAATAAATGTATTTTTGTAGTTCACGGGTCTGACCTAGCTACCTTAGGTAATTATGTTGGGTCGGTCACTTGGTTTTGAGAGAGAGAGAGAGAGAGAGAGAGAGAGAGAGAGAGAGAGAGAGAATCACGCAGTGCCTTACTACTCTAAGGACATGGCTACCAACATGCTTCGAAGAAGTAAATTTTATTTATACCCCTCCAGTCTCTGAGGAGGGGTTAACATATCCATTGAACAGGTAAGGTGAAAGTAAACTTCCCTGTCTCACTCCACATGAAAGGGGAAAGAAGTCACTACGAAAATTTATATCGGATCCCCAACCCAAATTGACAACTCATTTGCTGATTTTTATACAACTCACCTAGCAGTTTAATAATATAGCACGGAACATTTCTCTCTGACAGTAGTACTTCAAATAACATCTTATGAGACACTTTATCAAAGGCTTTAGACATATCTATGAAGCAAATACAGGTGTTTTACGAACATTATACTCCTCGGTTAGGTGTTTAAGAATATGAACTGGCATTTCCGTTTCATGATGGGATTTGTAAGCGAACTGGTTGTCACTTGTCAGTAAGTGCTTTTTGCATGTCTCCAATATAATCGCTTCCAAAACTTTTGAGATAACAGTGGCTAGAGCAATCGGCCTATAATTAGATACGTCACTGTGATCCACGTTTTTATCTTTAATCAAAGGAGAGAGTATAACCATCATAAGAGCTCTTGGTAAGTATGAATGACAGAAACAGGAAGTGACGAATAAACTTAGTAAAGTTCTAAATACCGGATGAGCCTCAGTTAAGTGCTGAAGGGTCAGCCCGTCATGTCCAGGGCAACTGGAAGTGTTCAGAGAAATTAAAGCATTCGAAATTTCATTGACATTTGCCCCTGTAACATCTCTCTTACCTTGATTCTCTATTGGGTCTGGGACAGGATGAGTAGGGTCGTTAAACAGCTCAGAATAATGTTCTTTCCATAACTCGGCAATATTTTCATAACCACTCACATTATTTATTATGTCTGGTAAGAATGTTCGGGACTTTCTTTTCTTATCTATTTCTCTCCAAAACTTCTTCATCCTCCCTTGAAGACTCGTAGCAATTTTATTGGATCTAATTTCCTCCTCATTTTCCCTACAAAATCTGAACATCCCTTTGAACTGACTTTAGAAAATTTCATTTTATCATGTACTCCCACAAACTTAGTTAAGCTTAGTTTCCTACTTAAGTCCCATAAGCTTCGTTTCCTACTGAGGTCCCATAAGCTTAGTTAAGCTTAGTTTCCTATTGAAGTCACTTAAGCATAGTTAAGCTTAGTTTCCTATTGAAGTCTTATACGATTAAGTAAGCTTAATTTCCTATTGTAGTCCCATAAGCTTAGTTTCCTATTGTAGTCCCATAAAATTTGTTAAGTTTAGTTTCCAATTGAAGTCCCATAAGCTAAAGAAGGAGAAACAATACTTCATTTAGCGGCTTTAAAAGGTCACAGAGAATTAGTGCAAATGTCAATGACAAAGACAACAAGGGTCGCACTGCATGAAATGTAGCTGTTGAATCTAACAACGTTAGTGTGGCTCAGGAACTCACTGAAAGTGGGGCTACAGAAGATGTTCAGAGCAATGAATAATATAATCACCTTTTCTTCTTGCGACAACTAGGGGACACAGTCATATAGGAAAGAGATGTCCCTTGATAGTTAATATGATGTCCATTTATAGGAAATGGATGTCCATTGATAGTTAATATGATATCCATGTGATGTCCATTTATAGGAAATAAGATCCCCATTTATAAGAAGTATGAAGTCCAATTATAGTCAATATGAAGTCCATATATAGTAAATATGATATCCATATGATCTCCATTTATAGAAAATGGATATCCATTGATAGGAAATATATGTCCATTTATAGGGAGTATGATGTCCATTGATAGGAAACAGATGTCCCTTCATAGAAACTAAGAGGTCCATTCATGGAAAAGAACAGAAGGCAGCAAAAGGTAAGGTTACCAACAATATGCAGAAACTTCTTCTGCCTCCTGCTGCATCTGTACTGCAGGTGATCATAGGTTTTAGTCTGGGTTCGAATCCCTCCCTCCTTCTCCAAAGGTGAAATCAGATCCCAGATGCTTGGTTGTCATTGTGTGACAGTTTAGGCTAACGCTCTGTTGATCCCTTCAGTGCTGTTGTTGGTAGGAGGCCTGGAGCGCTCCTCCTCCACTCCAGAATAAATAAACAGCTGAACCCTCCATTCCGTGTCGTTTTGGTACATGACTGGTGTTCCGGCCGAGTGGATATAATGTCGTTATGAAGTGTTGTAGCAATGCAGTGTCTTGGTCCTTTTGTGACTTATGACAACGAGGATTTTCATTTAGGACAAGGGAAATCGGTGGCTTATCTTTAATATATAGGCAGAACATAGTACAGTTGGACACAGGTTTCCCTGGTACACCGTCTTGCGAGACTTCAAAAAATTACATGGTAACAGTGTTTACTGAGGGAGATTGTGGGGAGAACCCTTCTCTGCTAACAAGAGTTCCACCAATAAGTTCTGGAGTTCGTTTGGTGGGCGGAGCTATTAGGTATGGTTGGAGAAACACACACACACACACATACACACGGAGTAAAAAAAATCTGAGCAGTTTATATCGTTGTAATGAAGATTGTTGTCCCACTTGTAATATAAGTTTGTTTATTAAGGTTCCATTTAACTTTCGGCCAAGACGTTATCTTACAACCGTGTCTATTATTATATATCAGCCATATTCATTACACAATACTTAAAATTGATCAACATTTTAAAGTTATATTGGTATTGCCGAAAATCACGAATTTCATAACAGGATATTTTAACCTTATCACGTAAGCCAAGCTTACAGCATCGGTTGCAGTGCGTTTCCTACAAATTCTACAATAGGAAGCTATAAACAGAAGCGCAGCAACACTTGATTGAATATACCCAAAAACTCAATGAATTTGTTGAGTCTCCGACACTTAGCTTCTCTCTCTCTCTCTCTCTCTCTCTCTCTCTCTCTCTCTCTCTCTCTCTCTCTCTCTCAGCTATACTAGCTAACTTAGTGACAAGAAAAAACCCTGCACTCAGTATGCAGTTCTGATATGTCATTAGTGTATTCAGGAGAGGATCAGTGATCCAATAATATCGAAGTTTGCCCTTCCTGACAATATCCATAAGCATAACCAAAGCAAAGAAATTTTTCATCTCTGATACTATAATGTCATAAACTTTTGTTCCCTTGAGTGTTCGCGTGATATATTACCCCATATCATAACATGAAATTAACGATTGGATCTCTCTACAGTCAGTTCCATTATAGAATCATTAAAAATAGAAAAAACTTTATTCCTGATATACTATCATCAAAATCGAAGGTGTGCGGCAAAAAATTATCGCCACCAATCCTTTGCCACACAGGATTAGCTGGTTTGACGTTTCTGACAACCTCCTAGGCCACCCTTACCTCCCCTCCCCCGCGCAGTTCATACAAATGGAAGACGAGCAGTGCAAACGGCCAGCAAGACTTCTAATAAGGCACTAAGTAGTACAGAACCAATATCGATACAATGAGCTATGAAGGCGCACAAAATTAAAAGCTTAAGAACGTCACATGACGTAAACAACATGTGTGGGACGACTTCTGCAACGTGTCTTATGACGTGGTTGACCTTTTAAGGGTTAACCGTTGTTTTTTCTAAAATTATGTATGCACTGATATATTATAGACTATATATTTCCTTGACCTCAGGTGATAGGTGAAGTCATTTGGGCTTTCCTTATGGTGGCTGACATTAAGAGAGTATCATCTACTGAATTGACAGTTACCTTTTAAAATGTCCCACAGAGCATATGACCCCTATACTCAGAAACGACAATGACGGCCAAAAAATATGCCACATTTTTAGGTTATAACCAAAGATACATTGAAAATATCAGTAGGATATAAAGCATAACATTTCAAATAATTGAAACTATTTTAATAGACTTCAAGAAGCTAATAAGCGAAAATAAGTAGCGAAGTATCATATCTGTATCGGCCACACCACAGTGAACAAAGTATACAGGTAAGGCAATTTGCCAATACTGTTACCGACCTCTGTATGAAAACAGTGCTCGGCGAGACATTCAGTTCTATAATTCAATGCTGTTAACAAGAAACGGTGATTAGGAAGACATAAAAAACATGTGGGGGCTGAGTAAGTAGGAAAGTTTACTGCAATACTCTCAATATTGTATGGAGGCATTATGCCATTTTTTTTTTTTTACAGATACTTCGAATATTATATCAAGAATATCATGGTTATGATAAAACTTGTGAATTATGTTTATTAAAACATAATCAATTAACTAGTGAGAACAAAATGAGAACATTTTATGTCCCATTACAAAAAATATAACATTTATATTATACAATCTAATACCTTGACCATCCACCCTCTCTCTCAGTCACTTCCCTCAATCTGTCGGGCATCGAATGAACAAGGTTGAAAATTTGCTGCGGTCTCCGTTTACAAATTTCCCACTGAGAGTTGATGTGAGCCATGAGTTGCTGTGTTGTTCTCTCATGTTCCATTTCCATGTGTTCACCATCTGGGCCCACACGTGTTCAATCACATTCATATCTGCTCCTTTGCTCGGCCATTCAAGAAGAAACAGGTTATCCTGTCCAGCAAACCACTCATGAACAACGCGAGCAGTGTGAATGGGACTCCGGTCGTGCATGAACAGGATGGGCCCTGGTGGGAAGGGGAAATTTCTTTCTCGTAACGAAGGTAAGAAGGAGGTTTGCAGCAGCTCAACATACTTAGCTGCTGTAAATCGTCCCTCGATACGGAACACATCACACATACCATGTAGACACACCCAGCCCCATACGTTGCAGGTGACATGGCCGGATCGAACCACCTCAACGATGTTACGGGGTTCATATCTGAATGAGAGAAAAAAAATGGGAGTGTATAATATAAATCATATATATACCTTTGGAGAATTTAAATTCTCGGTGATGAACAACACTGAAAGAATTATATTGTCTAATTATTTATTTAATTATATTTGAGGAAAAAGAGCAAATGATGCCACTGTCCCTTACCTACTAATATTTATCTCAGAAATAGCACTCTTATTTATGTTTACTCCCTTTATATATTTTGACAGGCCACTTCCGTGGAACAAAATCTGAAGATTGATAATTAATATAAAGAAGAATGCAATTGATAATTGATGCAAGTAATGATTTTTCTTATCATACCGAGTTCTATTTGTTCGCCAACAATGCAGCTTCCCATGCGATGTTGGACGAGAAGCACTTCTCATCAGTAAAGATGACCCTGCCCCAAAAGTCCAAACCCTTATCAGCATTACGTTGGGCAAAATCAAGCCTTCACGCCTTATGTCGCTTCGTCAAGAGCTCCTTCGTCACTGGAGTTCTGTGATGAATCCCAGCAGCGTGGAGTCTGCGTCGTACTGTCATCGATGACACTTCTAATCCAAGGTCTTCACGAATGGCCTCGGTGTTGGTTAAGGGTTGCTCTTGAGCCGCCCTGATAATGGCGTCATCCTCAGCTGGGGTGGTTTTCCGTGGACCCCCTGGCCTAGCTAAGAGAACATATTATCTTAAATGTTTAACTTATAATTTATATAACATCGCAATCAATTCTAGATTCTTCAAATTTTGTACTCGATGGATTGATCATAATTTAGTAAACATGGCCATATATTTTTGGTTTCAAAAGCATATCAAATAGAATGTGATTACATATTTCCATAATATTCTCAATTTGGTTGGTGGTTATTAAAACTGTAAATCATTCCTGAGCCATCACTGAAATGACATTTAATATATAAAATATAGCTATCATAAGACGCACAATGACAGTGATGGGGTGGGCACAAATAAAATGCTCTTATAGGCTTAATTTTACTGAGACAACTCAATCGACTATCTAACTTTGTTCATGGTTGAGGTCGGCAAGGTTCAACCACCCACCGGTGTGGAATTATGGAGGTGCACCTGAAATATTACTGTGGTGTTGGAATGGCTGTGGATATCTGTAGTCTAACCAAAATTATAATAGCGAGACAAAATACTTTTAAGAAAGAAACTTTCACATTAAATAAGCAACATTAAATAACCATGAACAATGTAACATATCCACCAATCATTCAGCATAAACAACTTACGCAAGTCGTTCAAGTTCCAACTCTCCTCCCACCTTCTTATCCACAACTGTACCGTGGTAGGGGACACACCAACATCACGTGCAATGGCTCGTATCGAGAAGCCATTGTCGCGTAAAGTGACAATTCGTCCTCGCAGCGCCAGATTTGTGTCCCTTCGATTCATTGTGAATGGTTATAAAGTCTGACCCACTAAAAAATCCTGCTGACGACCCCACCTCCGTTGAGATAGAGACTGCTTCAAGTCGAGTAAAACAATACCATGCTTCATATTATATTGTTCCTTGATTTTAGGATTAGCCAATAGGGATCATAATCACCATGGTATGAAATAAAGATACTACTGTTAAATATAATATGGTCACGTAATTATTGTTCCTATTAATAATTACATTGAGAATTGAATACTCGTTGAGCACTGCTTCGTAAAATGAGCTCGGCAAAATGCCTTGATTATACCGAAAAATTATAGCAAAATCTCGTACTGATACCAGTCTTCATTACAGTGTTATTGACCAAAAACGTGACTGCACTGTCTGTGAAACCCACAGTAAGAGAGCTTTACCAATTACAAATAAACATTACCTTTTATTCAGGCTTGGAGTAATTGTCATTTATCTGAAATGTTTTGAATTACACGTTTTGAAGTTAACTGTAATTGCGTTTGTTTTTTTATTTATACTTAATGGTAATTTTAATTGTAATTGTAACTGAAAAGTTCAAATAATAAAGTACTTTATTTGAAATTGTTATCCCAGAGCAGCCCTCTTACTTTTCGTAAACTCATCTTAACCAAATGCAACAGAGAGATGTTTTGAGTCGCTACCCAATTTATTTATTATATTATTAAGGGAGAATCTTAACAAGCCAGCTACCAATTCTAAAATTTTTTTTATTCCATTTATTTCCTTTTTTTGTGCAAAAGGTTTTGTGAATTTTTTTCCAATATTTGAGTTTTGTATGTCAGTATTATTTTCTTATAATGAGCATAATAATTTTCAACACAATAAACATACTAACTATTTACTTAGGCAAATCATAGGATGTTAACAGTAATTTCTGCAGGTCTAAAATATTTTAGATATGTTTGTTTTGTATTTATACTAAAGGTATTATAAGTTGCAACTTACAATTGTTGCAGAAAGACTGTAAAAGGACACCAACCTCATGTATAAAGTCTTTGCAACTATCAGCATTTTTTAAAGGGAATAGGTGTGCGAAATGTAATTGAGTAATAAATTTTATACATGTATTTGTAGCTGTGATTACAATTTAGAAATATTAAAATTGTGAAATTATACTAATGTTTGTATTTGATATTGTTCCCCATCTTGTAATTGAAGTTGTAATAGGCATAAAGCAAACGTAATTACCCCTAACCTGCTTATATTACATAAGATATGCGACAGTAGCTACTTCATGCGAAATGGATGAGGATAAAAATAATGGGAACAAGAATAAAAAAAAAAATAAGTATACATGGGAGAAAACTGATTAGAAATTCATTGATTTTTCCACTACACTTCGGCTTCTCTCGGGGCACCTGTGAATTGTTCAATCTTTAATAAATCGACTTTATCTTTTTCGGGATCTATGGGGTTCATGTCTGCACCCTTATTTGGTCAGTCGACCAATTCAAATCCTCTCGACCTTGAAACCATTCCTGGACTATTCTGGTCGTATGGATGGGGCAGCCGTCATGAATGAAAATGACAGGAGTAGGTGGAAAGGGATAATTCGCTGGTGAAGTGAAGGGAGGAAGAAATCCTGAAGAATTTTAACGTATTTTTCACTGGTGAAGCCCTTCAGTCTTGGTGATATCACACATACCATGTAAGGAAATCCAGGTCCACACGCTTACGGTTACAAGCCACTCCTGGCCACTTCGTAAATGTTTCCTCGGTGGTATCTGGAGGAAAACAATCTGAATTTTTTACAATTTACGCGTTGCTTTCCGTAACAGGGAAAATAATGATATATCGTTTGGGGAAATGTAATGCTACGTAACAACCCCTGCATTGAGATAATGTTTATTCATCTATGAGGATTAATACTTATTACAAGTTTGCCTCCTCCAACCTCTTATACACTAAAACAGCTCGAAAGCTGATTAGTGGAATTCACGTTAAGAGAGGAACAGCACCACCTTTAGTAAACAGTGTTTCAAAGAGACAATTAACAATTTATCATTATGAAGACATACAGAATTTTAAACGTTATCAATGACAGTAATGACCTGAGATGTTGCAATGCCAGTAACAGCCAATCAATCAATCAATCCCAGTAATCGTGTGATTTAATATATCACTTTGTTTAGTGGTAACGATATCACTGCTACAGCACCCCTATTACACGCTAACAAGTTTGTCACCCAATCATGGCTAGATTGAGGTGTATAAATTTTGATAGGATATCTGTCCTCTACTAGTAGTATTCGTTATAGTCTCCAAATGAACAGCAACATATTGTTCTCCGGGCGCAGATCGTCGCTCTACGAGAAAGTGGGCTTTCAATACGTGCTTTTGCACAGCGTCTTGACGTCTCCCCTACAACTGTAAATAAATGATAAAGGAGGCATGCTTAGACTGGGAAATTGACCGACTTTGGATAGCATTTCTTTATTTCATTTATTTATTAATTTTTTAAACTATAAACCTTATAAACCCGTGAAATTATGGAACCTAAATTCAGTTGCCTTGGTCCTGTTGAACTCTGATAGTGATTCTTTCTCTTTACTTCCCAGAATACCAAATAGCGTTCCCATAAGTAAACAGACTATAATTAATCTTGATTATCTAGGTATCTGCATGTTAATTACGTATTTCAGTTCAAAGACCTCCACCACGAATGACCACCCGTTAGGATAACGACGACATTCGACGAGCAACATAAGAAGATCCTTTTATCAATACTATTGCTATTTGTGAACGTCTGGCATTAAATGTTTAGGCTATGACGGTGCGAAGACGTCTGCATGAGGCAGGAATACCTCATAGAATTCTTGCCAAGAAGGAATTTCTCGGCATCGTGCTGATAGGCTTGCCTTCATTCAACAGTTTGTGGGGGAGGATATGGAATTTTGGTCTCGAGTCGTATGCAGTGACGAAAGGTCTTTTACTAGCAGAAGTCACGGCAGAATACATAACTGAAGACCGAGTAATATAAGGTAAGTTTCTAAAATAATTAATAACAGTCAGACTATAATAATTATAAGCAAGAGTAATATTATAATCAAAAGATAATAATTTTGTTAATAACCATGTATTTTCCACTAATTAAATTATATTGCCACGAGAAGTGCGAAAATAAAAATTCTTCACTGAAAACCCCCCATTAGTGATGAGCTGATTCGATAAAGTTTTGAATATGCCTTCTCCGTGATATTCTGAAGTCCCGTGAAACCGTTATAAGTGATTCTGTGTGTATGTGTATCAAAACCAGTCAACCGCCAAAGACGTTACAAGTTGGCGTGGCTTGGGCAGTTCAAGAGTGCCACGCATCTCTTTATCCCTTCGTGATTGGCCCCTTGTGTCTAAGGAGCCAGAATAACCAATCAGCTTCTTGCATAACGATGCTGTGTGAAGGGGGTATTTGAAACAGAGGCCGCACCATCGGTCAGATTAGTTCGTTACCGGGTCCCAGACAGCACAGACAAGCTGGGTCGAGAGTGCCCAGTGCCCCGGTATTCCCGTCGCCGTCGGCCGCCACACAAAGCCGTGTATCGTCATGAGTGTCAATAACAGGCTAACCTGCCATCCGGTTGTGCACTAGCATAGTTAACGTAATAATTACAGGCCACCTGTGTAGCTAAGAAGAATACACCTGTGTTAAACGTTTCATCGATTATTATTTTTGCATGTCCTACATCGCATGCACGTAAACTTATCTCTCTCCTGTTTTTTCCTTCATATCCCGAACCCACAAATGACCGAGATCAGGTCAGTTCTACTATGGCCAGCTTTCAGGCATTTAGCAAATACATTATTAATGTTATGAATAATCACGTAGGCAAACTTATAATATAGAGTACAGCCTGTTTACTGAATTAAAGAATATCATATCATAACGGACTGTTGCAGATCAAAGTTAATGCTATTATAAGTATTAATCCTTGCAGATGAATAACCATTCTTAACTTATTGCAAGGGTTGTTACTTAGCATTTCATTTCCCCAAACGATATAGAATTATTTTCCCTATTACGAAAAGCAAAGCGTAAATTGTTAAAAATTAGATTTTTTCCCTTCAGATACTACAGAAGAAATTTACGAGGTGACCAGGAATGGGCATATCGCAGTAAACGTGTGGGGCTGGATCTTCTTACATTATATGGATGATATCACCAGGATTGAGTGGAAGCTCACTGGTGAAAAATACATTGAAATTCTTCAGGATTTGTAACTTCTTTCACTTCAACAGCGGAATTGTTCCTCCCCACCTGCTCCTGTCATTTTCATTCACGACCGATGCCCCATCCATACGGCCATAATAGTCCAGGAATGGCTTCAAGGTGGAGAGGATCTGCAGTTGCTTGACTGGTCAAGTAAGGATACAGACATGAACCTCAATGAGAATATATAGGCTAATTTGGTAAAATTTGGGAGCCTGAGAGGGAGAGGAGACCAGATCAACTTATGAACCTCTGGGAACACAATGGAAACTCTTCCACAACCGACCACAGATCGTCAGAAACCATGAATCTTCTGTGCCTAACAGATTGCAAGAGGTGATCTAGAAGGAAGGTGGCTGAACTTCTCGCTAATATTAAAAATAAATGTAAAAACTGAGTGTGTATATTTGGATTACCCCATGGCTTCCGCTGAACTTTCATGTCGTATGATGAAAAAAAAAAAAATCGTAAACAGACCTATGCATATCGTTTAGCTCCAGGTCATGATTATTATAATTTATTTATTAGAAAGGTAAATTTGATATTTCAAAGGAGTTCAAAATCTAAAGGGAATTTCGCCATCCTGATTTTTTCTTAAAAAATTATCTAAAAAGAGAACCCTAGGACAATATCATCAAACTACATTTCTCCAAATAGCTCTTTCCACAATGGAAAGGTAAATGACTGAAGGGGCTGTTTAACAATAGAGACGTCTGTCTCTTATCCTCACACGAATGCTGATAAGAGCGAAAGGAATTTCTGTCCGTATGACATTAAAACTTGTATCACAATTAATATATTAGAAAATATAAGCCAAGTAGATATGTTTATCCATATCATGTAATAATTATTGCA
Organism: Macrobrachium nipponense; assembly: GCF_015104395.2. Classification (NCBI taxonomy): domain Eukaryota; kingdom Metazoa; phylum Arthropoda; class Malacostraca; order Decapoda; family Palaemonidae; genus Macrobrachium; species Macrobrachium nipponense. The sequence continues at coordinate 21,066,559 of NC_087222.1, forward strand.
ATGAACGGCGTGTAGGGAATAACCTCTACAGTATATTCAAGAGGAAATACAAACCCAACCATGAATACATAAAACCTCTGAATATCAACAATTGTTTATCATTGGCAAACGAATTAAGTTTACCATATGGGAATGGTTAAAAGTTTGCAACAAGTTTGGGAGTCCTTCTTCACTTTCCATTACACGTTGTGGAATTTTCTCTGTCTTTAGTAGTTTCATTTTGATTCCTCGGTAACGTCTAGTCTCTCTCTCTCTCTCTCTCTCTCTCCTTTTCATTCTATATGTATTTACAAGAGAGAGTGAGTTTAACCCAATCCTTCTTTTTGTAAATGTTGTTGTATTCAGAAAATCTACTACATGTACTATAATAATATTAGGATAAACACCAAAAACACGCAGCCATTAAAGATAAACAAGAAAATATTTCAAGTGGAGCTTTTCGTTAGCCATACACTCTATCCACGAGCATATGTAGTACTTTGTCCACTCATCGGGGTCGCAACAGGCCCACCTTACCCCTAGTCCCCCACCCATTTCAGTAGTAGCAAAGCCAGGCTGAGGACATCGGTACAGTAAAAGCAAGAAGCTTGTCAGTTTTAATTACATTCTAGAATTCCAAAACCTGTAAGACGGCTTAACAACAAGAACTGCTATCCCGCCCGACAAACCACTCCCCCCCTGGCCCCCCGAAAAAAAAATATACATGGCATATATTAGTTTAGTCAAGATTAAAGGGTGTTAATGACATATCAAAACTGAACACTTAGCGCAGTGGTATTTCTAAATGACATGTCATTTTAAAGTAGCTAATATGAGAGAGAGAGAGAGAGAGAGAGAGAGAGAGAGAGAGAGAGGAGCTAAGTGTCGGACACTTAAAACACGTTCACAGAGTTTTTGGGTATGTTCAATGAAGTGTTGCTGCGCTTCTCTTTATAGCTTCCTATTGTAGAATTTGTAGGAAACGCACTGCAACCGATACTATAAACTTGGCTTACGTGATAAGGTTAAAATATCCTGTTATGATGTTCGTGATTCTCTCCAATACCAATATAACTCTAATATTTTGATCAATTTTAAGTATTGCGTAATGAATATGACCGATATATAATAACAGACACGGTGGTAAGATAACGACTTAGACGAAAGTTAAATGGAATCTTAATAAACAAACTTATATTAAAAGTGAGACTAATCTTAGTTACAGCGATATACCCTGCTCAGATTTCTTTTTTTTTTTTTTTACTCCGTGTATGTGTGTGTGTGTGTTTCTCCAACCATACCTAATGACTCCTCCCACTGAAAGAATTCCAGAGCTTATTGGTGGAACTCTTGCTAAGAGAGGAAGAGTCCTCCCGCCATCCCCCTCAGTAAACACTGTTACCATATAATTTTTCGAAGTCCCACAAGAAGGTGTACCAGGGAAACCTGTGTCCAACTGTACCTTCAAACCCAATTTTGGTAACAAATCTACCCCTACTATACACACTTCTGCCCCTGTGTCTGGAACAGCCTCAACAACGACACACTCACATGAAAACTCATGCTTAACCTTTATTTTCACCATCAGCAGTTTCCCCACTGCCGCACATAGGCCTACCTGGCGATTGTCCGCAGGTGGATAGGCAACAGTGCATGACGTAACAGACGCGTCCACAATAGGCGCCGTTTTGGCGGGCTGTTGCCCCCCTTGACGACAGAATTTAGCAAAGTGCCCCACAATACCACACTGAAAACAGTTAACATTATCAGCAGGACATTTTCCCTGCCAATGAGAACGACCACCACACTTTTTACACCTGGTATCTGACTTACTGCTACCAGTAGGTTTCGAGCTACTACGGCCACGGCCGTGTCCCTTGTCACTATTATTAGACCTATAGCTAGCAATAATTTTACCTTCACCTTCTAACCCACTTTCAACTAGGCCTAAGCCTATCTCATCCCCTTTTACCAAACTAGCTACGTTTGCCCTTCCACGAGCGCTAATACTATCCTTTTCTGCGGTTTCATAAATTTCACATTTACGTAACAATTTCTGCACAGTATTGAAAACCTCATGACCCTGTAGGATCTCTTGCTTAAGTCCCACATTGCTTAAACCACTTGTTATCCGCTGAACTAACACAAAATCACTCAGATCAGCTCGACAATGGGGACACTTAAACCCACAATCTAAGGCCAATTGTTGGCACCTATGCACAAAAGATTTCGCGGTTTCTTGATCGCCTTGTTGCGCTGAGAAAAACTTGTCCCATGCCACTGCCTTATTCACAGACTCGTCGTGATCCTCCAGTCTGTCAAATGCCTCAGAGGCCGTTAATGAGTTCCACTGAACCTCTAAGTGCGTTGCATCTATAGCCATCCTTAACTTCTCATCACAGTTTAACCGGATACTGATAAGTGCATTCTCTCCTGAGACGTTTCCTAAGGCCAGCCAATCACTCATAGAGCGACACCATTCTCGAAAACTGCTTTGTGTCATCTCATAGCTACACTTCTCAGGGCACATCGCCCTAACACCTGCCGAGGCTGAACCATGTGGTCTTCCTTGTGCCATGAGGCCAACCAAAGCCTGTAACAAGTCCTGTCCCTCGTGGTGCCAGCGTGCCGGTGTTGCATTCCTGCTTGCAGTGCCCATGGGGGAACGTCTTGCTGTGCCCCTGGGTGTGTTGTGATGGCCTCGTCTCAGCATCTTGTAGGTCCTGCTTTGGAACGAGAATCACTGCGCCATGTAAGCAGGTTGAGACATACTCAGGACCAGTTGATTCCTTTAATGTACAAGAGTTGATTACAGATCAAGGGATGAGCGGGAACTGACTTGTGTCTTTTCCTGAACCCCGTGCAAAGAGATACACATAACAGGGAAAACATATCGTACCTCAAATGGAACATTCCTACAGAGGTCTAATCTTACCACTGAAGAGGATGACTCACTCACCTCCCGTGCAGCAGGAGCAGCTGCCTCCAAGGCAGCCATTGGGGTCGAGAACACCTGTGCAGTTGCCTGATTCAGAAGGAGCAATGCACAACTCGCCAGCATCTCCGCAGGCAGGTAGTGTGCCACAAGTAGAAGTATCTGAAAACACAAGAAAATGAACTCTTATGATTAGTAGAAGAATCATTCATAAGATGAGGAACCCTACTGCTGTGGAACAATTAAGCCCTCCAAAGGGGACTGTTGACTTGGAGTTCATTGGGAAGAAGTGAGAGGAGGGCGATGGAAATAGAGAAAGAAGAGTTCTTACTTATTAAAAAAAAGAATAGATATCAGATAAAACAAGCAGAAACGAATGGAATTCAATATATAGATATATATATATATATATATATATATATATATATATATATATATATATGTGTGTGTGTGTGTGTGTGCGTGTGTGTGTGTGTGTGTGTAAATGGTCTTATATACATCAATACATATGAATGTCTTTACTGTAATCCAACAGTATCATATGATGAAGAGATAAGGCCAATGAGAACAGTATTTCTGCGTTGCAACCATATAATATATCGGACCACACTGCTTGCTGTCTGTGCCCCTGTTCACTTGTATAACATTTTTACGGTGAATGTCATAAATATATGGTTGGAAACATATAAAAATGTTTTTATAGGCATTTATCCTCATACACACACTCACATACACACACACTCACATACACACACACATATCGTGTGTGTGTTTGTGTTTGCGTCTGTGTTGAGCAAAAGAATCCCAGTGTATAAGAATGCAACAAGGTGGAGTTATGATCGTGACATCCAGCAGTTTAGGACTGCTTTCAGCATCCCCCTCAGTCTCTGGAGGGAATCCAGGATTTAGGAAAGGGTGGGCGGCGAGCGCAGAGGGCGAGAGGCTATAAGCTAGGGGGACTGGGGTGAGTGGTATCTCCTGACCCCCCCCCCCCCCCCCCGCCCCCTCGGGGTCTGGGGCGGTGGCCCGGGAGCAAACCGGTTGCATTTTGGGGCAAATTTTGGTCCTTTTGTGGTGGTAAATAAGAAAAATTTGGAACCAATTATTATTGTTAAATGGAAACCAGTTACGGATTGAGATTTGAAACAATAAAACTTGTCAGATATCCGACCAAGAATTAAGATAAACATTGACTATTGTTTTATTGTTTCAAGAATCTCTCTCTCTCTCTCTCTCTCTCACTCTCTCTCTCTCTCTCTCTCTCCTCTGTTGCAACTTAGGAATTTTGTTTCATTCCTTTCCACATTTGCCTGCTGTTTTCTTCATCTTCCTTTCTTGTGTTCTTAGTCCTTCTGAACCCTCTCAGCCATCCGTTGTTTCATCATTGATTTCCTTTTGTTTTATCTTAGATTTCTGGAAGTCTGCTCCTTATACTACTATTGCTACAACAGCAACAAGAACAGCAACTTCTCTTACTATTAATATTATCTTGGAAGGAGACCCTTTTTCAAATACAAATTAAAAAACGATATCATGACAGCACACCAGGAAGCTATAATCCGCGACGGTATTATCAAGAATATAAAGAATAAATAGGGAGGGCTCCTGACCAGCGACGCTTGCGACTGCTCGAGGCACTCCTCATACAGGAAATGAAAGCCCTCATTGAATACGACGCAGGAAGTGCTCTTCCTCCCCACCAACTTAAGGAGACCTATGTGTAAATAATACAAGTAATACCAGACCGAGCGACACCCCCGATCAAAGAATACCAGATGAGACTAGCAGCCCAGCAGCCAAGACATCGCGAGCCGTCGTGACACCAACAGCCATGGAAGCCATGCCCCAGCCTCGGACTGTCTGCTAGGCATGCAACTTTGCGACCTTCAACGACGAAGAAGAAGGTCTGAAGGAAAACTTCCTTCAACCAATGGCGGGGGGAGTGCATTGCGCCACCGGCCAATGAAAACGCAGCTAGCGGTTGACCCCCCTGCTGACCTGCTGCTATATATTGAGTAGATCTTGACAGCACCAACAGTCTGCTCCGATCCACTGCCGTGATCATGCTCGGATGATACCCAGAGAAACGTTGGCCACTAGAGTAGCTAATAATAATAATAATAATAATAATAATAATAATAATAATAATAATAATAATAATAATAATAATAATAATAATAATAATAATAATAATAGAAAAACTCAGCAATGATGGAAAGAAATGAAAAATCAAACGACAACGACGTAGATGGATCCTCTGGCAACAGAGGAGCTTCATCCGGCAGCCAGGTATTTAGCCCAATTGATGGGGAGGGCGATCAGATACTTGGAGGTCGTCATCCAGCAACTGACCACCATAAGAACGACAGTAACCAGCAACCAGAGACCGGAGTTGCAGAGGCAAACATGAAGAAGAAATGGACCAGGGAAGAGAATAAGGAAATATGGAGATGCTACATCAGAAGCAACCCGATGGAAAGAGGTTACAGAAGAAGGTTGTCAGACCAAGTAATGAACATAAAGAAAAAGAACTGGCCATCCTCAACAGAAAGAGATGAACTGGAAATAGAAATAACACCCAGCAACGAAGGACAAGAAGACGAACTAAGAGATGATACCACAGAAGACGACAGAAATGATGAGCTACCAAACGACGACGCACGAAGAAACACGCAAGAAGTAACGGAGAGGACGGAATGGCTGGAAAAGATCAGGCAATGGATGAAGCCAGATACAGGAAGAACAAAGATCATTTCCATGAAAGCCTACAACACCAAGAAATTAAGGGAGAAAACAAGTGAGGTCAATGAAATAATGGGCATAATACACACCACCAGTTATCTAAGAAAAAAAAATAACCTGACATATGCAGGAGCAACACTAGTAGTATTACTAATGGGAAAACAAATACTCACACCACCATCGCAACCAACCTTACTTAAACCAAAACAGTAATGCCTTGGAAAAGGCACCTGGAAAAACAAATTATGGAGATGAGATCTGATTTGCATAAACTGAAAGAGATGGCAGAAAAGAGGCTAAGAAGCAAGAAAACAAGGGAGGAACTGAAAGAGAAATACATAGTACAGGAGAGGGTACTAAATAGCACAAAGCACACAAGATCCAACGGTACATTAACAAACTCCTAGGAACCAACTAGAAAAGACTATACGTCCAACTAAGAGGGGAAGACAATCACCATGGAATTCCTGAAGCTGAACCAAGTGAGAGACTCTGGAAAAACTTATGGAGCAATTCGGTATCACACAACAAACATACAACATGGCTGCAGGAAGTCAAGGCAGAAGAAATGGGGACAATAAAAAGAGATTCACTGAAAAAATGACAAACACAATCAAACACCAACTAAAGAAAAAGCCCTACTGGAAAGCCCCAGGTCCCGATGAAGTCCATGGATACTGGCTCAAAAACTTCAAGGTCCTACACCCACGAATAGCAGAACAACTCCAGCATTGTATCACAAACCACCATGTACCCAAATGGATGACCACATCCTTAGTACAAAAAGACAAAAACAAGAGAAATATAGCAAGAAACTACAGGCCTATCACCTTCCTACCATTAATGTGGAGGTTGCTAACAGGCATCATCAGTGAAAGGCTATACAACTACCTAGAGGATGCAAACACCATCCCCAACCAACAGAAAGGCTACAGAAGGGAGTGTAGGGGCACAAAAGACCAGCTCCTGATAGACAAAATGGTACTGAAGAATAGTAAGAGGAGGAAAACTAACCTAAGCATTGCATGGAGATGAGATCTGATTTGCATAAACTGAAAGAGATGGCAGAAAAGAGGCTAAGAAGCAAGAAAACAAGGGAGGAACTGAAAGAGAAATACATAGTACAGGAGAGGGGACTAAATAGCACAAAGCACACAAGATCCAACGGTACATTAACAAACTCCTAGGAACCAACTAGAAAAGACTATACGTCCAACTAAGAGGGGAAGACAATCACCATGGAATTCCTGAAGCTGAACCGAGTAAGAGACTCTGGGAAAACTTATGGAGCAATTCGGTATCACACAACAAACATGCAACATGGCTGCAGGAAGTCAAGGCAGAAGAAATGGGGACAATAAAAAGAGATTCACTGAAAAAATGACAAACACAATCAAACACCAACTAAAGAAAATGCCCTACTGGAAAGCCCCAGGTCCCGATGAAGTCCATGGATACTGGCTCAAAAACTTCAAGGTCCTACACCCACGAATAGCAGAACAACTCCAGCATTGTATCACAAACCATCATGTACCCAAATGGATGACCACATCCTTAGTACAAAAAGACAAAAACAAGAGAAATATAGCAAGAAACTACAGGCCTATCACCTTCCTACCATTAATGTGGAGGTTGCTAACAGGCATCATCAGTGAAAGGCTATACAACTACCTAGAGGATGCAAACACCATCCCCAACCAACAGAAAGGCTACAGAAGGGAGTGTAGGGGCACAAAAGACCAGCTCCTGATAGACAAAATGGTACTGAAGAATAGTAAGAGGAGGAAAACTAACCTAAGCATTGCATGGATTGACTCCAAGAAAGCCTTTGACATGATACCTCACACAAGTCTAATAGAATGCTTGAAAATATATGGGGCAGAGGAAAACACCATCAGCTTCCCCTAAAATACAATGCTCAACTGGAATACAGTACTTACAATCTCTGAGATAAGAGTAGCAGAAGTTAACATAAGGAGAGGGAGCTTTCAAGGCAACTCACTATCCCCACTACTCTTCGTAGTAGCCATGATTCTAATGACAAAAGTACTACAGAAGATGGATGCTGGGTACCATCTCAAGAAAGGATGCAACAAAATTAACCATCTGATGTTCATGGTCGAATTCAATATGCATGGTAAGAGCATCAAGGAAATAAATACCATAATCTAGACTGTAAGAATTGTATCTGAGGACATCAGGATGGAGTTTGGAATAGAAAAATGTAAATTGGTCAACATACATAAAGGCAAAGTAACAAGGACTGAAGGGATAAAGCTACCAGATGGGGATATCATCAAACACATAGATGAGACAGGATACAAATACCTAGGAATAATAGATGGAGAGGAAATAAAATACCAAATTATGGAGGACACAATCAGGAAAGAATATATGCAGAGACTTCAGGCGATATTCAAGTCAAAACTCAACGCTGGAAATATGATAAAAGCCATAAGCACATAGGCAGTACCAGTAATCAGATAAAGCGCAGGAATAGTGGAATGGACGAAGGCAGAACTCTGCAGCATAGATCAGAAAACCAGGAAACATATGACAATACCCAAAGCACTACACCCAAGAGCAAATACGGACAGACTATACATAACACGAAAGGAAGGAGGGACAGGACTACTAAGTAAAGATGACTGCGTTAACATTGAGAACAGAGCACTGGGGCAATATCTGAAAACCAGTGAAGACGAGTGGCTAAAGAGTACATGGGAAGAAGGACTAATAAAAGTAGACGAAGACCCAGAAATATACAGAGAAATGAGAATGACAGACAGAACAGAGGACTGGCACAACAAACCAATGCACGGACAATACATGAGACAGACTAAAGAACTAGCCAGCGATGACACATGGCAATGGCTACAGAGGGGAGAGCTAAAGAAGGAAACTGAAGGAGTGATAACAGCGGCACAAGATCAGGCCCTAAGAACCAGATATGTTCAAAGAACGATAGACGGAAATAACATCTCTCCCATATGAAGGAAGTGCAATACGAAAAATGAAACCATAAACCACATAGCAAGCGAATGTTCGGCACTTGCACAGAACCAGTACAAAAAGAGGCATGATTCAGTGGCAAAAGCGCTCCACTGGAGCCTGTGCAAGAAACATCAGCTACCTTGCAGTAATAAGTGGTACGAGCACCAACCTGAGGGAGTGATAGAAAACGATCACGCAAAGATCCTCTGGGACTATGGTATCAGGACGGATAGAGTGATACGTGCAAACAGACCAGACGTGACGTTGATTGACAAAGTCCAAGAACGGAAATGTATCACTCATTGATGCCGCAA
>NC_087222.1:21080522-21095988 GCF_015104395.2 Macrobrachium nipponense
CTTCTTCAAAGGTTCAGAAAGAGCATTCAATGTCAATGACAAAACAATGAAGGAAACAGAAGTGACACACGGGTAGTTTTGAGGTATAATATCATGCAGAGGAGCAAGGCTGATATTTAGCAAGGTGACATCTGCTGCTGCTGCTCCATATCAAACGATTCTAACAAAAGAAACGCGAAATATTTTGTACGACTAAAAATTCTTTGGAAGTTAACACGCAATCAGGAAATCGGTGAGGAAGATTGGGCTCATTTTCAGTGTTGGATTTTACAACCTTTTTAAATATAATTTAACAGAAGAGCGTCAGTGAATCAGTAAAGTCTACCCATTGTTCAAATGTCTTGAAAAACCGAATTGACACCTGAAGAGAAATGGTGCTCAGAGCTATACGAAGTTCACGTCTGAAAATTGTCATTATATGAACAAGGACAACATAGAGGCTGAAAAATTAAAGAATTATTATTATTATTATTATTACTATTACTATTATTATTATTATTATTATTATTATTATTATTATTATTATTATTATTATATTATCCAGAAGATGAAACCTATTCGAATGTAATAAGCCCACAGGGACCATTGACTTGTTATTGAAGCTTCCAAAGAATATTAGGGTGTTCAATAGGAAGAAGAGGAGGTAAAGGGAAATACAGGAGGAAGAGATCTCACTTATCAAAAAGACAAAACAAATCAATAAATAGATATTGTGGAGGTGTGAGGGAGGACATTTGATTTAAACTCTGCGTGAAATAGAAATAGACTCCAAAAGGTGGAATTAGATAAAAGGAAGTGGGTTGATGAACATATTTTTTGGGAAGCCTGCACTGCGTTTTAGCCTCCTGGCGTCATCCAATGTCGACTCGAAGTCATTTGTCCGCAACACCTGTGATAATATTAGGGTTTAGCTTTTTGTTTAAAGAACTCGTGGCAGATTGGGGGTAAGTTTAACATTCCAGGGGGGTGACAACAAGTTTGGAAGTTAAAAGGCGCAATAAAGGACCTATTTTCCATTGGGTTTTTCCAATCGAAGAATTCGTTAATTTCAACTCCCTGAATAAATCATAATAAGGTTCATAGGGATATATAGTGTCTGGTTGAATGAAAAAAATACAAGTATTCCTACCATTATTATTATTATTATTATTATTATTATTATTATTATTATTATTATTATTATTATTATTATTATTCAGAGGAAGATGAAACAAAGGGAAATTAAAATGGAACTGGTCACCATAGCTGCATATTGGCAGACAACAGAAGACTTGCTATGTAATAAGAATAATAATAATAAGAATAAGAATAAAATACAATAATCTAAATAATAATAATAATAATAAGAATTAAATAATAATAATAATAAATATAATTCATATATAAAAAACTAATAATAATAATAATAAGAATAATAATAATAATATAATTTGAAGAAGACCCTCTTTTAAACAAATTCTGTTGAATAAAATGGCAGAATTCAGCGAATTAATCTTATATATTATCTTTTCTATTTTTCTTATTACTCGCTTTTCTGGCTCAGCGATACTTCACAATAATTGTCCAATATTCATATTAGGGATAATGCTGAAAGTGGTATTTTATTCAGAACAGGCTTTATTAACCAAAGACTGGTATTATCAGTATACTGGTATTATCAGAATACTGGCATATGGGAAGGCGTTCCTCTGGTTCAGATCAAGCAGGGGTCGTCGTCGGTGTTGGTATCATTCCATAAGAGAGGTCAATGTCAGGCCGGGGTCGTCTCTGGTGTTCAGCTGGTATTACTGCTGGTATAGCTCTGGCTTATCGCGACGTTTCAACCTTCTCGTAGCTCATCTTCTTGGCTGGTTAGCAGTAGAAGTGAAGAGATGGTGTCTGCATGCCGATATTTATAGTGGCTCGAATCCTAGAGCTGCATTCTCATTGGTCGAGCCGGTCTGGGGCAAAGTCTGGGATTTCTCGTTGATGGTTGCAGGGATGCAGCCGTGCGAGCGCTAGAGTAGTGTATCGGGGAATGAATGTCAGGAGTCCTACCTGTGGTAGGAATCCTATCATCCTGTTGGCGCTCCTGGATATTTGGGTTGTCGTTCGCTGCTGATCTTAGGGCGGCGGTAGGGAGGAGAAACGTTTCTTGGGTAATGTTCAAGTTAGGTTTCTCCTTTCCTATATGGAGGGCTTCCAGTATTCGTAAACGTCGGGGATCGGTGGTTTGGTCAATTATTTTGATATTAGGTACAATATCGCTTCTTTTTAATCTTACGTTATGGGCAGTCCTGGCGTGATTATAAATGGCTCCCTCTTAGGCGTGGCAGGAGATTCTCTTGGATAATCGCATGGTGGTCATGCCGATGTATTTGCCGAGGCATCCTCGGACGGGGCACGTGTATCGGTAGACCACGCTCGTCTTCTTCAAGGGATCCTGCAGGGGGGCCGCTGGGTTGTTCTTCATCACCAGGCTGCTCGTCTTTTTCGTTTTATAATATATTATTAAATTAATGGTCTTGTCCTTATTGGTGGGGGTGACGATTCTCTCTATGATGGTCTTGAGGGCTTGCTCGTCCTCCTTATACCTTCGGTGAAAGTGCTCTTTGGAAAAAAGCGTGATGGGCTCTGGGATGTAGGGGCGGGGTTCCTGGAGGTACCAATCTTCAACTTTCTTTGCTATCACAGCATCGACGGCGCGATTAGTGTGTCTGTTGTCGACGAGGACCTGGGCCGTTCGTTCCAGTTCGCTGTGTGTGTCGCTCCAGGAAGAGCAGTGCGAGAGGGCCCTCCTGACGAAGGCGCTGATGGTGGAGTGCTTATACCTCTCAGGGCACTCACTCTCTCTGTTCATACACATACCCAGATTCGTCGGCTTCGTGTACACGTTCGTGCGGAATCAGGTGTCTTGCTGCTCGACAAGGACGTTGAGGAAGGGGAGGCGGTGGTCTTGGCAGTGTTCTATGGTAAAGGAAAGGCAGCTGTGATAATGAAATGCACGTTGCAGCTGCTCTATCTCTTCCTGGGAGTCGGCGCTGACGAAGATGTCATCGATGTAGCACACATACATCCTTGGTTTGCTGGAATTCTGGTAGACCCTCTCTTCGATGGTGCCCATGTAAAAATTGGCGAAGAGGACTCCAAGGGGAGAACCCATCGCCACCCCGTCGATCTGGGTGTACATACGGCCGCGGTGGTCGGAAAAGGGGGCCTTCTTAGTGCAGTTTCCAGCAGGGCACGAAGGGCATGTTCAGGGATGTTTAAGGGTAGTGTATCGGGGTCCCTGTATACCTTGTACAAGATCATTTGAATCTCATCGACAGGGACGTTGGTAAATAAGGACTCCACATCCATCGAAGCGATACATCCTCCGGTGGGCGTTACTCGTAGGGCTTCCAGGCACATGCTAGTCATACCAACGTAGGCACCGCTGCGATCGTGGAGTGGGCATATGTATTGGTATACCACATACATCTACTTCAGGGGTCTCTTGATCCCCCCTCTGCAGTGCTTTGTAGTTTGCTGTGATTATTGTGATCAACTAGATTTATCTCAAATTTTTCAGATATGCCTGCCGCCACTGCCTTCGCACTAGAGTAATGTTTGGTTCCCTCTGCCTTTGCAGTACTACCCTTCCAAATGTTTTTGACTTGATACTATGCCACGTGGATTCTCAATATTCCCGAATATTTGGTATAGTCTCCTCCTCCTCCTCTTCCTCCACTTTTCATGGCAGTTTTCCTGTACGTAGTTGCCTCATCGTCAAGACAGCCTCTTTTGTTGAATGGTTAGAACTTTTGGTATATGATAAATTTAATCGATATTATTTTGACTGAATCTAGCTTTAAATAATCTAATATCAAAAGCATTAAAGTTACGTTTCCAAAAAGTTGCCGCTGACCACTTTGTGCAATAATTCTGTAGAAGATATTTGTAACTTCTATTTACAAGCCTTAAAAGCTTATTTATGACTATTTATTTCCTAATTATCGTGAGTCTTATTGCTCTTAAACTTCTCTATTTCTCTTTTGGTCGTATTGGTTGGAAAAATAAGGGTATTAAAGTTATGAAGCTCTGTTCTCACACTTCAGGTCCTGTACCTTCCAGTGTCAGGTTTGCATACATTTATGTCAGCCAGAATATTGCTTGTTATTCATAACAGTGGTGGCTTTTACACTTTTTATCCTCCAAAGACCCATTTCACCTCTTCACTATTGCCTCATCTGTCCTGCCAGCATCCTCTGCTTTGTTTTTATTCTCTTCATTCAGAATATTTTCAAAATAGTCCTTCGGTCATTCTAGTATCACTTGTGTTGTATCATCATTTATTTCTCCATTTTCATGCCTTATATATGTAATCTGCATCATTCCTCAGCCACTCTTTCTCCTGAATACACCCACTCTTACATCTGCTTTTGAGGTTCTGATTCCATTCCTTCCAACTCCTCTTCGTAGCACATTTCACCTATTTTTTAGCCTCTCTTCTCCTTCAAGAAATGCCTGTCATCTCCCCTACCTGTCGTCCGCCAGAACTCGAAGGCAGGCTCCCTCCTTTCCATTGTCTTTTGTAGCGATTCAACCTCAGTGTCTCTCTTTAAATCCCTTTCCCAATGTCACACTTCCGATGCTGCTGCCTTTTGCATGTTGTCATTCACTAGTTTCAACCGAGTTGAAACTCTTCTTAGCTCCCCAAGGTTTGGTCTCTCATGGGTTCTATGGTCTCTTGTCAGGATCCCTTCAAAGACCTAGTGTGCAACGCTTTCTGTATATACTTTAATAAATTCCCTTGGCTTCTCCCTGCTTAGTTGTCCAACTTCTCTGACTTCACCGTGATCCAGTTTTTGCTCCCTACTTGGAGAGTTCATTTCTTGTCTCACTGGTAAATTTTATTTTGAAGTGCTCTCTTATAGATTCTGAATGAGTAGCCAATTCAAGGCATAATTGGTTTTTTCCAAATACTTCAAAGTAGGTGTCTCGATTATGGAGAATGTTTTTTTTTCAGTGAATTTTTATGTATTTGTAGTAACAACTAGTAGTATTTTTCATTGTTTATTATATTTTCATGTATTTCATAGGTTGCTTAATATAATGAATACCATTTTAAGAGATGTTTAATGTAAATGTTCTGCAGTTTTTTTTATTTATATTACAGTTTACTAATGAAATAAACTAGGTAGGGTCATTTTTCTTATTTATATTAAATGTTCAATAAAATGAACATGGTAAGGTAATTTGTTCATGTAGATTTTTATAATGGAATCAGAAATATATACTTATGTAAATAGAGTATGCAACATAAAAGTGAAAATGTTTTTATGTAAATTACTTGGCATGTCAGCATTTTGGGGTGAAATAACTGAAATATACTGTTCTGAAATTATTATTCTCTCCAGTGATATGTAAACAGACATACATAATTATTTATTTACAGTGTACTACTTCATTATTTTCCATACCTATAATGTAAAGGTTTTGGGTCTGTTTAATATCTGAATCAGTAACCTCAAGCTATGTAGCATCTGAAACAGTCCCCACTGATGAGGCTGCTTTATAGAGGCAGGTGTGTTGCCCTTAAAATATCCCCGTAATTTGATAACAATACGAAGAGGTCTTTCAATGCAAGCGGGATCGTCTAATGCAGCTGACTGCTTCCAAAACTGTAATCCAGTAACAGCAGTTAATAGTACTAGCTCTTTCCCAAAAAGAGCTAGATACATAATGAACTTGCATAACATGGATCCAATTTTTCAATTTTAAATTGAATATAGAATTGTACCTCCATGTCTTACCTACTCAAAAGGCAAATGTACCGCCAACATGCTTTGGAGCACATTAGAAGAAAAGGCGACAAATTTATGGTATATACAGACGGCTCCAAAAATAATGTTGGAGTAGGAGCATCTGCATATTCGAAAATATGTTAATAAAAAAAAGCCTACCTTTAATATCATCAGTATTTACTACTGAAGTCACAGCCGTACAGATGGCTCTTGATATGATATCTGAGGCAAAAGCAAGTGTCTCTGTTATTTTCAGTGACTCACGTAGCGCTATAGATTCTATAAGGCAGTATAAATCAGTAAACCAAATAGTGCAGGATATACAAATAAAAATTCATCAACTCCTCCAATCAGGATTATCAATGGAAACATGTTGGATTCCAGCACACGTGGGAATAAAAGGAAATGAAAATGCAGACTCAGCTGCCAAATTAGCCTGCACTATCCCGCCAACAATTACACATGCCCCAGTGTCAGACTGGATAGCACCTGTTAAACCATTGATTTACCAGGGTTGGAAAAGAGAATGGGCCTCAGTGCCAACAACAAATAAACTTAAAAACATAAAAACTGAAGTATATGCATGGAGGACATCCTCACAGGTGGAAAGATCAAGAGAGGTAATCCTAGCAAGGCTCCGTATAGGACACACAAAATTCTAGCATGGTCACTTAATGTCAACACCACATGCTGACCCATTAAAGTGTAACAGATGTCAAACACCCATGACAGTACAGCATTTGCTTGTTGATGCCCAAATTGGACCCAGCAAAGATCTATTTATCTGCGGAATTCAAAAATGAAAAGTATTCTTGCTGAAAGCAAAGATTTTTCTATTAATAACATCATAAATTTTTAAATAAGACAGGTTTCTCAAATAAAGTCTAAATTTTTTTTATTTATATAAATTTTTTATTTTATTTTATTTTATTTATTTATTTTTTTTATTTATTTGTTTATTTATTTACTTATTTTTCTCAGGATTAATCCCTGAGAACCAGCCTGAGAAGAGTCTACTTGAGTCTCAGAGGTCTGGAAAAACTAAGCCCTATTAATAATAATAAAATGATGTTGGTGCTCTCATAGAACCCAGAAGACAGCTGCGTGTTTTTGAGACCAGAACGTTTCGGATTCAATCCCTTGACTCTGTTTATAACAAAGAACAGAATCTTTCTTGGTTAATGTAAAGTGGCAACTCCAGTTGTGTCCTGGTAACTATGCAAAGTACAATCAAGATATAAATATAAATTATGATAACAGTAGTATTACTGGTCAGTTATTAAATAATTAAATTTTAATATTTGCAGTTTAGTTAGTAGGAGTTTTATTATTATTTTGTGATGTCATTACCAATAATGCCATCATCATTAGTAACATAAATGCCCATCTATTTGAATGTCTACAGCTTGAGTAGGTGTGACCAAGAGAGTTGCTTGTGAGATATGCAGAAATTGGCAACCAAAACTGGAGAATGATACCAGTTATGAAAACTTGTTCCTTGAGATATGTAGGAGGTACTTTCTTCAGCAGTTTACTTGTAGGTCGTAGGTTAGAGATGTTTCATTGCAATCTCAGTCATAAAGTTTCTGTAGAACAACAGGTAAAAAGAGTTGAATTCTTCGACGTGAATTTATTCTGGTGTTTTATTGATCAGAGATGGAATAATTGGTTGGGTTGATCTTGGTGACTGAATAATGTTGAGGAAGTCATTCAGACTAGGACTATCTGAATGGCTTTTAGGAGGATGTGGTCAGTGTGCATAAAGAAATTTCCTATGTGCTCATAGGATGCTGATCCTGTGTCTCTATTCTTGGAGTTTTCTTGGACTGAGAGTGCCAGTGTTGATGGCAGATGTAATGTGAATGGAGAGGTATTGGGAGTGAGGTCACATGAGTGTAAGGTGAGGAGAGGTAATGGGAGGTGAGGTCACAGGAGTGAGGTAAGGTGAGGAGAGGCAGGGTGAGGTAATGGGAGGTGAGGTAATGGGAGGTGAGGTAGGGAGAGGTAAGGAGAGGTCACAGGAGATTTTGCAATGAAAGTAGGAAATCTCAAAGGTGTTTTTCCTGAATCCAGAGTTTGGCCAAACAAAGAGTCTTGGAAACTTGGCGGAAAGTTCAAAGAAAGAAAACACTAAATCATATCTAAGAAGTCAATCAACTTACGATCTACTGCCCTGAATTAATTCCTATAGAATTCAGTATTCGTAAAAATATAACATTATGTTAAAATATTCTTGGGAGATTTTGTCGAGTCTTCTACAATTTTGTTTTTCAAGACGTCATTGAATGGTAAACTGGACTAAAATATTTAGCACTGAATTCGTCATATTGGAGATAAAGTAGTACTCAATATAAATATATGAACCCACATCTCTAAGCATATCAAAGTGTCCAGGCTATTACACCATTTATTTAAAAGACTGACCTCAAATAGTGATGTTTAAACTAACTAGCAGCATCTTGTAACTATACAGAATATCATCTATGGTTTGAAGAAGGTCTCACTCGTAAAATATTTCTCCGTTTGATATACAAGATAGATTATGGAAATCATAAAGACCCATTACCTATCAAAGATGATTAGTGGAAATTACCGAAATCCTTGATTAACTATGTATGAAAATAGGCAATGGTAGTTTTTACAAATCACAACTAAAACCCTTTTGTTACATAAGATTAAAGCTTAAATCTTTTAATCTAATACATATTAAATATTATATAAAAATTAATCTCACTGTCCTATTTATACTTTATACTCGTTTACCTCAAAAACATCTGTCTGCTATGTGTCGTCCTCTGGGAATTAAAAAAAAAATACTATTGTTTTTAGGTTTAAAAGTCTATAAAATACTGTACATTTTTAATTTTTAAAAGATCTTTATATAGAAGATATATATAAACGCCAACTTCAAATGAATAGAAATGTATTTTCTGTAAAAAAAAAAAATGGTTTTCTAGGCTTCTTGATCACACTGTTCTGGTAACTGAGACAGCGGACGAATTTCCGACGGAATGAGAATGACAGTAATTCTGTCGAAACCTGATTGATGGCAAAGTGGAAGTGGAGACCAATCAAGTTGGAGGAATGAAGTGTAAGGAGAGAGAGCAGTTGGAAGACTAGAACGAATCGGGAGGCATCAGATGAACTGGGAAAACCCGCCTTCAAAGACGCCAATGGAAACATAGAGGGAGATTGATGATGCTCATTTCGTTTCTTTATCTAACCTTTCTTCTGTCTGGCTTCTTTTCTTCAGCTTTTAATTAATACAGAATCATACCTCATTGGTCTTCATTAATCTATGCAGATTATTGGAAGCATCATTTCCTTCATTTAACTTATTTTCAGCTCGAAATAAGGAGAAAATACGCCTTCAAATATGTTCATTGAAATAGCTCATTTCGCTTTATTTGGTTAACCTTAAAACGGACCATTTTCAGCTTTTAATTACAGAAGGATTGTTCCTTAATAATTTATGTAGAGTTTAGAAGCATAAGTTCCTTCAAGTAGTAACACTTTTTAACTCTGAAATACAGAAACTATTGTCAAAAGAAGAGAGAGAGAGAGAGAGAGAGAGAGAGAGAGAGAGAGAGAGAGAGAGAGAGAGAGAGGATATTCCTGATCCAGTACACAAACGAGTTTCAGGTGCTACAACAATTTTAGCTTTATACATAAATTTAGACACATTCAACTGTCCTGTCACAGGCCAAACGTCTTAATTCTAATGTTCCTGTTAATATCAACGATACTAGTTGAAGGTCAAGTATGTCAGAGTCTGAGGGAAGACTACAGGAAGTCCAGGAACCAACAGGCGACGGGAGAAACAGTACATTCGTCCATTGTCCAATGAAGGGTAACAACGATTTTGTTGCCGCAGAACCACCATGTGTACGTCAGTTAGTATGTAGTCATCTTACAAGAATTTTAGTCACAAATTGCACAAACGACATTAAAACCCAACAGAAAAACTTCTCTACAAATTGCCTACTTTAGTTAGGCCCTCCGTTCCATTCGACTGAACAGAGGGCCATAATGTGGCTTTGTAGTAGGTACGTTATTCCAACACTTAAATTTCCACACAGCTATGTTCACAAAGACCAACTAGACCGGTGACACTAGTGATTAAATGAAAGTTAGGACAGTGAAACTAGTCTCCTCAATATTTAGTTCTTCAGTAAACTAGCCTGTCAATATCCACTAGCGATTATATTTACCACCTACAATGTTCATTCATTACTGAAGTTCTGAAACTAAGTGACAAGGGTTGCCTTTGTCACCCGTATGGCAAGGGATAATAAGTAGCTTTAAATGTTATAAATGTAATAACCACAAGAACGTAAAATCTCTGACGAGATACAACTTGGTTCATCTAAACATTCGGATCAGGTCTCCAGGGGTCTAGAATTATTTGTGGCTTATTACTGCATATTGAGTCTGCTGTCAATATGCCTTCAACCATACCTTCAGTTATTTGGGATAATAGTAGGTACTTGGACTAGCCATTGATAACTTCCCCCTCAACTCAAGTGTCAAGATAATAGTTTAGATATTTTCCCCACACTTCATTATGCAGAAACCAAGCATCAAGATAAACTCAGTCTTCGAGAGATCTTCAGGTATAAGAACAAGTCTTCCTCTGATGAATTGATTGGAGTAATACAGAGACTGCGTGATCAGCCACCAGACTTCTCGGCATTTCCGAATGAAGAAAGAAACGTAACCCCACACAAAATCAAGTTGGGATGAATCTGAAAGTTAAGAGACAGTAAGGCAAATAAGCAGTGGGTTTGTCTTATTGTCAGGGACATCCCCTTGCTAGAGAAAGGGGCAGTTGCTTCTATACTCTATAAAGATAAATAGAATGTTTGCTCCATTGCAAAACTTCCTTGCATGGGTCGACAGTTCCAACACATGATGGCCGGATCCACTCTCGCCCGAAGGAGGAGGCGGATGAAGGGGCGGAGAAGAAATCCCAGTCACTCCATCATTCCAAAGGAGAAGTTAGCACAGTCATTTATTTTGGAGGTTAACCACCAGCTACAGAAACAGTTAGACTTGCAGTTTGAATTAAGAGGTAGGTACCTGGTGAGGTTATCACATTTTAAACTTCTCCCTCATAGCAGGATGTGTTTGTTGATTTTGTAATATTCTGTTTTTATTCAGACTTTAAAATGATTCACTTTATCAAAAAAGAATAGTATAGCCACCTATACAGTTCGCCAAAGGGCAGCTTTTATGTGAATAAAGAGGTGCACTGGGACCAGATACTCGGTGCATTCAGACCACATCATGGTGGATTCATTCACTTTTGGCAGTGTAGAATATTATTCTGATATTATTGAAGTTTTAATGGGGCCAAACGAAAAATTGTATTTATGTGTCAACAATTTTTACTATTTATCAATATTTTCAAAGTTTATACAATGAAATAACATAAAAAAGAGGTTTAATCTCATCAAATTAACACATCACTTTAGTCATTTACATAACTAGTCTAGTCTCAACACTTCAGACTGGTTAACCTAAAACAAAATACTACACAGTCCACTGTAGTATTTAGTGAGCTGATACAAGGAATTGTGATTTACTTACAAATGCTGTAGCACATTCTTTGTAGAGGATTAAAACCAAGAACATATAATAAAAAATAATCAAATAAAACTGCACCTAAATTTCATTGAAGTTTAATGTAAATATCAATCCTTTCCATTTCTGCTAAGAATAACATTTCATGGAAATATTCAAGCTTACAACTACATATACAAGTGCATATATGCACAATGCTGAATAACAAAAGGAAGAAAACGTCGTGTCAGCCAAAGACAATACTAATTCTTTATTTGGAAATCGTACAAAAAATACACAGGAACAAGAAGAGTGGAGAAGGCAAATGAAAGTTTCTTAACCTAGCACTGTGCAGTGTTCAATGAAAACATTTGTGAGAAAAAACAGTCATTTATTTTACCTTTGCATAAAGGTTACACGACCATTTTGCATCAAATTCACTCTGGCCAAAATACTTTGGCTCTGCCTTGACTCTAATAAAGACTCTGCAAATGAAGAGCCTTCATCTGCATTTTCAGTGAGACGCTACTCCAGATGCTCCTTTTCTTCTTTGAGTAACAGCAATGATGATGGTCATGAATTGGATCATAAAAATATGTGGTTTTTCTTTTTATCGTCCCTTAGGTTGCTGTTGCCTTTTTTTCTATAGATTTTGCAGACAAGTTCACAATAATTATCTCCCTATCATGTGCAACTTACTTTGGGGTGCAAAGCATCAACAAATCTGTTAATGCAACTGAACATCCTCTCTGATGAGTGACTTTGCTTGTGCATTTTGACACCTGAAAAACAGTCTGGCATTCAGAACAATGACTGTGATTTGCAGAATACAAGACAAAAGTACAACAGGCAGTGTAAAAGAACAATATCTATCCTCCATGAGTGCTCACATATGTTATGAATCTACAAGAGAAAAACTGTTTCAACATCGTCTTTCTTCTGAGTTAACACATTCATTCTAAGATGAACCTAATGAAAAAACCTAATGAAAAAGAACTCTTGGAAACCAAGTGCAGATACAGGATATGACTTCTTTCTAGCATGAGTTTTCACATACCTTTTGAGACACCTTCATTCAAAACAGACGCAGGAGTCAAGTTAAATAAAATCATGCAATAAAAATACTTGGACAGAGATCAAGTAAACAGTTTCTGTCTGGTTGTGAATTCTCGTGTCTTTTGAGAGGACTTGGTTGAGAAAACTTCTTTGACATGTAGAGCAACAATGTGGTTTCTCTTTGGCTTATGTTATTCTTAATTTTCAATTTATATCAGTGGTGCAAATGGGCTCCAGCCTGGGGGTCTATGATTGCACCTTCATATTCCACTAGCCTTATATCCAAGGGCTCGTTTCAAGGTGTTTACCATTGCTTTGAGGGCAGCAATCTGCACCTCATTTATACTGGGGAATTTCGTTTAACCTGAAGATATTTTCTCCGGTTTTTGTTTATAAGTCCTGTTGCTCCTACCACCAAAGGTATTGTTTTTTCTATTTCCTTCAGTTCCCATGTGCTTTTCAGGTCATTCTTCGGTCTTGGCATTTTGTTATTTTATGCTTTTAAGCTCTATTGAGACCAAAGTCACTGGGTACTGTCACATTTATAAGCTTTGCTGTTATTCCTCATTGTTCCAGATGACAATAGCAGGTCTTATAGCACCTCCTTCTATATATCTTCCTGTTGGAGGTGATTGGATGTGGTTCATGCTCCCACACTTTTTCTTTCACTTCAGTTCTGTATACTTTACATATTTTCCAATGTATATATTTACAGATCTTGTTGTGATGGGGTTTGACAGGCTGATATCAGATGATTCACATTTCACCCACTGCATGACAAAACCTACACTGGTCATTTGCTGATATACCCGACATTTTCTTGAAGCTGTTTGTCAGGAAGCCTTGATCTTGTGCTCTATTATCAGTCTTTCTCCATCATAACCTAGATCTCCATTTCTCTTATCCATCTGAGTGACTCTTCTTTGTCTATGTAACCTTTTTCCAGTTCGTCTTGAAATCTTCACCTGCCCTTCCATGGTCTTTCCACCTTTCCATTCTAAGTTTCTCCTCTCTGTGACTGTATTTCTGCTTGGTCTTCATGGCTATCGTTTTTGCTGGAGTCTGTTCAGTACCCTCTGTGTCTTCTAGCAGATCTCCTTCAAAGTTCTTAGGCTTGATGTTAGTTGGCTCAGGGCTCCATTATGGTGTTGGGCAACCTTTTTTATGTTTTCATCCTCAGAGCTTTTTAAGTACTACCCTTGACTTGTTATTGCTGCTCTGTAGGCCTGGTTGATCTCAGCTAGGCCTAATCCACCTTCTCTGTGAGGGAGGTATATTATGTCCATTCACTGGTGTCTGTATGTGACTTAATATCCATCCTGTCTAACTCACCTTGTGGCCAGTCTACAATGCCTAAACCACATGTCACCAATGGTATTGCCAGCTGGTTTATGACAGTGATCTTGTTCTTTGGTGTAAATTCTTTAAGTGGCTGATGTATTCTTTCTTTATCTTTTCTCTCACTTTCTTGTGTTCTATACCAGTGTTTTCTTCTATTCCCAATTACTCCTCTGCCTGGTCTTCAACAGATATGCCTTCCTCTACCTTTATACCTTCTGATATTACTCTCTTCCCTCTCTTTATTGTACTCGTGGCACTCTTGTCCAACCCAAATTCCATGCAGGTGTCATTTGAAAATTGGTGGACTGTCCTAACTTGTTCTTCCAATTTCAGGTCATCCATGAAGAGCAGGTGGTTCACTCTTTTATTCTCTTTTCTGCTTCTGCTTTTGCTTAGGTTATAGCCAGTGTTAATGTTGTTCAAGATTTTACTAAGCAGATCTATGGTCAAGCAGAATAGAAGTGGTGAGAGGCTGTCACCCTGGAATATTCCTCTTTGGATCTTTATGTCTGGAATTACTATCTGGCCCTCAGAGTGTTTTAGACAGAGAGTGGTCTTCCACTTACTCATCTGTGCTGCCAAGAAAGATCTTATTTCCTCATTGATGTTGTCTAATTCCATACATTTGAATATCCAGGTGCACGGCACGGTGTCAAATGCCCTCTTGTAATCTATCCAAGCCATATTAAGATTCCTTTGTCTTTTCTTCTTACAATCTTCTAATATTGTTTGTTTATTAGCAGTTGATCTTTAGTACCTAGTTTGTTTCTTGTGCATCCCTTTTGTTCTTTTTCTGTATATTTGTCTTGATCTAGATGTTCATAGATCTCGCCTGCTATGACTTCTGTGACTCATTTGTAGGTTGTTGATAGGCAGCAGATGGCCCTATATTTGTTAGGGAGCTCAGTCTCAGAGCTCTTAGGTAGAAGGTTGGTGCTTCCTGTTGTGAGCCACTCTGCTGAGTGTAGTCTTGAAATTATTATATTCTTTTATTTTCTTTGTTACTTTTTCGATGGTGAACCTTATTGGTGGGATTTGCTGTATCTGGCTGTTCTTCTGCCTAATGGTGTCAATCCATGAATTCTCTTGGTGTTGTCTAGGGTCTTCAAACAGTGGCTTCCAAAATTTCTCTAGGTATTCCTTGCTCGGAGGTGTTCGTACCTCTACTGTTTCTTTCGTCATGTACCTATACACAATCTTTGGATTTTCACCAAACTGCCTATTTATTTGTTTTACATTTATCTTCTGTTGGTTTTTTCCTATTTGTGAAGCTAGGGCCTTTATATTGGCTTGGTGATCTGCCAGTTTTCCACTCATTTGTTCATCCCCTATACTGTATTTTTTCTTTATTTTCCTTATTTTCTTGAGCAGATTTTGTGAGTGATTTTGATCTCTCATATAGTTGGTCATTTGAGAGATCTCTGCCTTAACTGGTTTATTTTATCATGTTGTTTCTTTTTCCTCTCCAGTATGCAACCTCATATGATGTGTAAGACTTGGTTTGTGGGAAAATGCTTTCCCACATTCCTTGCACACATATGGCTTCTCACCAGTATGCAATCTCATATGACTTGTAAGACTTGTTTTCTGGGGAAATGCTTTCCCACATTCCTTGCACGTGAATAGGTTCTCTCCAGTATGGATTCTCATATGACTTGTAAGATGTTGTTTGTGGGCAAATCCTTTCCCACATTCTTTGCAGATGAATGGCTTCTCTCCGGTATGAAATCTCATATGTCTTG
>NC_087222.1:21096488-21101488 GCF_015104395.2 Macrobrachium nipponense
GGCTGCAAGAAATCATGACAAATTTATGTGCTAAATTTTTGAGAAGCTTTCATTTTATACCTTTTGTTTTAGGTGAATAGTATCTAACATAAAATTCCCTGAGCTAAGTAGAGCAAAATATTCCACGTTTTCTTCTATAACTGCTGATGAAATTAGATCTATTTTCGTATTTGTTTGAGCTGTTTTATGTATCATGATATTAACTTCTCACCAAACAATCTTAATCCAACCTCAAATTCCCGTGGAAATTCGGCACGACTTGAACCGGCTGTGTGGAGCTTTGATCACTTGCAAGCATACAATCTCCCAAGGACAAATAATGCTTTAGAGACAAGGAAGGCACAGGAGATTTGAAACAGTCGTCGAACGATACCATATTGGAGTATACTCGATGATCAAGGAGTTTATAAAAGAACAAGAGATACAGCGTTTAATTTCAGGGACTTATTCGAGGAAAAACGAAGAAGAGAGCAAATCCAAAGAGAAAATAGGCTTGCAACAGTTTTTAAGTAGAAAGGGCGCTGTCTCTTTCAATAATTATACTATCAGAGGAATTGCACATAATTTGCATTTTGGTTCATGCAACATGCATCATAACGAACATGAAGTTAACAACTGTTAAAAATTGTTTTTTTTTTTCAAGCTATTTTGTTTTCTTATTCAATTGTAATTTACTTTAGAAATAAAGTTTTTAAGTGTTTTTAGTAAGTTTTTTCTAAACTATGCTATGTCACTCTTCTGATATGTCACTCTTTTGAAGGTATCCCTAGGAAGGGTGGGAGCGATGTAGTCCATTACCTAAGAAGCACGAAAGTGAATGCGAGATGCTGGTTAATGGGCCAGTTGGAGTTTGACGCTGCTCAGTCTGGTATTGGTTTGACTATGAAAGATTGAATCCCAATAAAAGCCGAAGAAGGGAATTGGGAGGATCTGCAAACGTTTCTTTTCTGAAAAGCATCACCCTGTAGCCGGTAGTAAAATTAGGGAATCAAACAATAATAACAACAAGTTTATGATTTCATTAACAGTAGGCCTAGGGAATCTATAGATCTCTCTTATAATACCCTTTTTTTCTGTCCGACATCAGCATTAGTATTCTGATTTAGTTGCTCAGGTGCTGGTTGGGTTGGTCTGGATTCCCATCAACCATTGGACCACCATATTTCAACCCAGGGTACTTGATAGGAACCCAGTTACATTACAGAGGGAAGGAACAGCTTGCATGTGCTATAATGGTTTGTTCATATCTTTGATGTTCTTGGCAAAAGATTATACTGTGAACTAGATGGCGTTCTGCAACACCCAAGCAGAATGATAAGGTGCATCAATATGTTCATAGTTGTTGGGCCATAGGTATGTATATATGTATGAATATATGTATATATTACATACATATATATATGTATATATATACATATATATATGTATACATATATATTCTTCTTCCTTATTTTGACTTCTATCAGTGTTGTCACATAAGGATAGTCTTCTTTGCATCAAGAACTGTTTCAGTCAGGAAGGACAGTCCTTGAGTCTGGATTGGACACAAATCTCTCTGTCACTTCAATAATCGAGAATACTTCATATTCGCATGTACACAGCTACACCAAATTATGTCAAAACTAGTAGAAATAAAAGTGTCAAGAATAGGGAGGAATTGCAAAGAGATATTTAGCATGCTAAATTTATTTGCAGAATAATCATAAAACATATTTAAGAAATAAAACAAAAGTTTCAATTTTATAATTCTTCAATTTATGATTAGGATGAAAAGAATGTTTTCAATCAAATTAGGAATCTCAATTAATGGTTCTCAGTCTAGCAGGGGACAATGCCAGTTCTCACTCCTCTGGTTGCAAGGGTTCTAGGACAACTGCCCCCGGGACAACTGCCCCCAGGACAATTGCCCCCCGACAACTGCCCCGGGAAAATTGCCCCCGTAGGACTACCGCCCCCGGGAAAATTGCCCCGTAAAACCACTGCCTTCTGGACAAATGCTTTGGAATTTATTGCCATTTACGTAATTACTTTTTAGTAACTATTTATGAAGATATTCTTCCTAATTACATAATTGGTCTATTTAAGAAATAATTTTATCTATTCCCTAAATTTTATTACCATTTATGTAGTTATTTCCTAATTAGGTAATCGGTCGTACGAGTTAGTTAATTTCTGAAAGTTATCGCCAACTGTATAGTCAAACAAATGTTTACAAAAAAGAAAAAAAGTAAGAAGGATCCAGTGACTATTCAGAAATAAATAAGAAGAAAAAAAAAAAAAAAAAAAAAAAAAAAAAAAAAATAACATCACCCATCATGGAGTTCGTCCGAAGTGAACGTGGCAAAATGAAGCTTATTTACGAAGGATACATCTATTGAATGCAGAAGGAATTGGCAAATAATGTTACATCTTATGAATGTGAAAAACGCCGCCATAATAACTGTAAAGCGAAAATAAAAGTTTGTGAAAAATGAAGTAGTTGGCCATGTAAATGTTCACACCCATGCTGTTGACCAACCCCGCCGTGAAGTCTTGTTAGTACAACAGGAAATAAAGGCTAAATCTATTGCTACCGAAGAGACTGCACAGCAAATAATTTCCCAAACAGTTGAGTCGATATCAAGTGGTGCTGCAACTCAACTACCACCGGTGAGACATATTCGTCGTGCAATAAGGCGCTACAAACAAGCTGCTGGTGCTCCCCATCCCTTCCCATCAAGCCTATCAGACATGGTCATTCCTTCTGAGTACAAGAAAACTTCTAGTGGTGAAGATTTTCTTCTTTATGATAGTGGATTGATAGAGCATCGTCTCCTTTTATTTTCAACACCACAAACATTAGCCTTCTGGAGAAATCAGATAATTGGTTTGGAGACGGTACTTTAAGATTGTACCCGAGTTATTTTACCAATTGTACACTATCATTGCTTAACTTCTGAAAGAGTTATTCCGTGTGTATGTTCTGCTACCAAATAAACAACAAGCAACATATGAAGATATCTACCAACAAATCCTCACTATAAATCCTAGACTTAATCCCAAGACCTTCCTATAGACTTTGAACAAGCTGCTAGGAGTGCTATTGAAGAGATCTTCCCCAACGTAACCGTTAAAGGATGTTTTTACCACTTATCTCAAAGCATATACCGTAAGGTGCAAAATGAAGGTCTACCACTAAATACCAAACGACGCCGATTTTTCCCTGCAAATACGTATGATTCCTGCTTTAGCGTTTGTTCCCCCAGAAAAAGTTATTGAAGCGTTTGAGAAACTACAAGAGACGTTGCCACCTGAGGCTGATGCTATAATAGATTATTTTGAGGATACATATATCGGCAGAAGACGTCGACATACAAGGAGACAGCCACGTTTCCCTGTAAGCATGTGGAGTATGTATACTCGTGTTGTTGAAGATTTACCTCGAACAAACAACGCTTTAGAAGGCTGGCATAACATATGCAAGCAAGCGTTACGTCATTTCATCCAAATATATGGAAATTTTCTTTGGGGGTGTGAAGAGAGAACAGGCACTATCCAGCGTCATAATCAATCAAATACTTGCCGGGCATCCAGTACCTCCTAAGCGGAAACGCTATCAGGATTCTAGCATAAGAATAGCAAACATTGTGCAAGACTTTGAGAACCGCGGACGTATTGGAATTTTTGAGATACATAGCCCACAATTTAAAATTCTAGTTTTTAAATCCTTTTTCAATATTTTTGCAACTTATCTATGTACAAATTTAGTATATGTTATCTTTTTAAATCATGTATTTTATTAACATTAATAAAACATTGGTTTTAATAGTTCTTATGTATTTTTATTAATAATAATAAAACATTAATTGTTCGTATTAACTACCATTTTTCTATGAAGAATTTTTTTCTTAAATAGTTACTCAAGAAATTCCTATAAAGTAATTACGTAAATGGTAATAAATTCCAGAAATAGCTACAATTATTTTTTAAATTTGTCAGGGGCTATATCCAGTGGTTTTTACGGGGGCAATTTTCCCGGGGGGCAGTAGTCCTACGGGGGCGATTTTCCCGGGGTGGGGGCAGTTGTCGGGGGCAATTGTCCTGGGGGCAGTTGTCCCGGGGGCAGTTGTCCTGATACCGGTTGCAAGGGTTAGCCACTTTCGTTTGAATCCTTTCCTGAAAAGATAAGATGATCAAAGGCTTCAAAAACATGAAGTCAATGAATGAGAAAAATTGAGGTAGTATTCTTAAAAATAGGCATCATTCATCACTGCTGCATGATTCTTTGATTAAACTTTTAGAGGGATTTCTACATGATGATAATACTTACCAATCAAGTCTAATCAAAATCAGCTAAGAAGAAAAAAAAAAAGAGATTATGAAAATAACGGCAAAATCAACAATACCAATGAAATACGTCCTAAACACTGTAATGACCCAAGAGGGAATCTTGAATGAATAAGCCAGCCATGAGAACAAGAACAGGTCCCATGACCAGCTGAATAAAGCAGTGTTTCTCATTTCAAGGCCTAATGGAAAGAGCAGAATGAAAGGGTGAGGTACAAGGAGTGAGAGTTAAACCTGGAGGAAGTGAGTAAAGAAGGATAGAAGACTAAAGGTGAGGAAAATCAGACGCAGTAAGAAATGTCGAGGGAGTTAAGAGAAAGAAAGTTCCCCAAACCATGCAGTTCAAGTATTGTTCATTTCCACCCAGTAGAAGCATGAGGCGGTGGTTTGATGAGTTGAGACCATCCATTTCTGAGAAGAGGGTGATCCTCTCATGAGTCTCAAGAGAATGGATGTTGCTAATAAGATTCCCTTAAGGAAACTGAAAATAAGCCCACTCCGCAACAAAGGAGACCAAGATTAAGAGAAGGATGACGCAAGATAGAACGAAGGTCCTAAAGTAGAGGTGACAAGGACACTAGGACCTTCAGAAGAAGTGGCAAAAGAAAGCAGGAGTTATAGAAGATGTAGCAAAGGAAAGTTTTTCCTGAAGAAGAGGTGACAATGAAAAATAA
>NC_087222.1:21106488-21111488 GCF_015104395.2 Macrobrachium nipponense
TGCCTGCTGTTTTCTTCATCTTCCTTTCTTGTGTTCTTAGTCCTTCTGAACCCTCTCAGCCATCCGTTGTTTCATCATTGATTTCCTTTTGTTTTATCTTAGATTTCTGGAAGTCTGCTCCTTATACTACTATTGCTACAACAGCAACAAGAACAGCAACTTCTCTTACTACTAATATTATCTTGGAAGGAGACCCTTTTTCAAATACAATTAAAAACGATATCATGACAGCACACCAGGAAGCTATATCCTGCGACGGTATTATCAAGAATATAAAGATAATAGGGAGGGCTCCTGACCAGCGACGCTTGCGACTGCTCGAGGCACTC
The DNA here is from genome assembly GCF_015104395.2 of Macrobrachium nipponense. Taxonomy (NCBI): domain Eukaryota; kingdom Metazoa; phylum Arthropoda; class Malacostraca; order Decapoda; family Palaemonidae; genus Macrobrachium; species Macrobrachium nipponense. Next base: position 21,106,818 of record NC_087222.1, read on the forward strand.
CTCATACAGGAAATGAAGCCCTCATTGAATACGACGCAGGAAGTGCTCTTCCTCCCCACCAACTTAAGGAGACCTATGTGTATAAATAATACAAGTAATACCAGACCGAGCGACACCCCCGATCAAAGAATACCAGATGAGACTAGCAGCCCAGCAGCCAATGACATCGCGAGCCGTCGTGACACAACAGCCATGGAAGCCATGCCCCAGCCTCGACTGTCTGCTAGGCTGCAACTTTGCGACCTTCAACGACGAGAAGCGTCTTGAAGAAAACTTCCTTCAACCAATGGCGGGAGTGCATTGCGCCACCGGCCAATGAAAACGCAGCTAGCGGTTGACCCCCTGCTGACCTGCTGCTATATATTGAGTAGATCTTGACAGCACCAACAGTCTGCTCCGATCCACTGCCGTGATCATGCTCGGATGATACCCAGAGAAACGTTGGCCACTAGATTAGCTAATAATAATAATAATAATAATAATAATAATAATAATAATAATAATAATAATAATAATAATAATAGAAAAACTCAGCAATGATGGAAAGAAATGAAAAATCAAACGACAACGACGTAGATGGATCCTCTGGCAACAGAGGAGCTTCATCCGGCAGCCAGGTATTTAGCCCAATTGATGGGGAGGGCGATCAGATACTTGGAGGTCGTCATCCAGCAACTGACCACCATAAGAACGACAGTAACCAGCAACCAGAGACCGGAGTTGCAGAGGCAAACATGAAGAAGAAATGGACCAGGGAAGAGAATAAGGAAATATGGAGATGCTACATCAGAAGCAACCCGATGGAAAGAGGTTACAGAAGAAGGTTGTCAGACCAAGTAATGAACATAAAGAAAAAGAACTGGCCATCCTCAACAGAAAGAGATGAACTGGAAATAGAAATAACACCCAGCAACGAAGGACAAGAAGACGAACTAAGAGATGATACCACAGAAGACGACAGAAATGATGAGCTACCAAACGACGACGCACGAAGAAACACGCAAGAAGTAACGGAGAGGACGGAATGGCTGGAAAAGATCAGGCAATGGATGAAGCCAGATACAGGAAGAACAAAGATCATTTCCATGAAAGCCTACAACACCAAGAAATTAAGGGAGAAAACAAGTGAGGTCAATGAAATAATGGGCATAATACACACCACCAGTATCTAAGAAAAAAATAACCTGACATATGCAGGAGCAACACTAGTAGTATTACTAATGGGAAAACAAATACTTACACCACCATCGCAACCAACCTTACTTAAACCAAAACAGTAATGCCTTGGAAAGCACCTGGAAAAACAAATTATGGGAGATGAGATCTGATTTGCATAAACTGAAAAGAGATGGCAGAAAAGAGGCTAAGAAGCAAGAAAACAAGGGAGGAACTGAAAGAGAAATACATAGTACAGGAGAGGGTACTAAATAGCACAAAGCACACAAGATCCAACGGTACATTAACAAACTCCTAGGAACCAACTAGAAAAGACTATACGTCCAACTAAGAGGGGAAGACAATCACCATGGAATTCCTGAAGCTGAACCAAGTGAGAGACTCTGGGAAAACATATGGAGCAATTCGGTATCACACAACAAACATACAACATGGCTGCAGGAAGTCCAGGCAGAAGAAATGGGGACAATAAAAAGAGATTCACTGAAAAAATGACAAACACATCAAACACACCAATAAAGAAAAAGCCCTACTGGAAAAGCCCCAGGTCCGATGAAGTCCATGGATACTGGCTCAAAAACTTCAAGGTCCTACACCCACGAATAGCAGAACAACTCCAGCATTGTATCACAAACCACCATGTACCCAAATGGATGACCACATCCTTAGTACAAAAAGACAAAAACAAGAGAAATATAGCAAGAAAACTACAGGCCTATCACCTTCCTACCATTAATGTGGAGGTTGCTAACAGGCATCATCAGTGAAAGGCTATACAACTACCTAGAGGATGCAAACACCATCCCCAACCAACAGAAAGGCTACAGAAGGGAGTGTAGGGGCACAAAAGACCAGCTCCTGATAGACAAAATGGTACTGAAGAATAGTAAGAGGAGGAAAACTAACCTAAGCATTGCATGGAGATGAGATCTGATTTGCATAAACTGAAAGAGATGGCAGAAAAGAGGCTAAGAAGCAAGAAAACAAGGGAGGAACTGAAAGAGAAATACATAGTACAGGAGAGGGGACTAAATAGCACAAAGCACACAAGACCAACGGTACATAACAAACTCCTAGGAACCAACTAGAAAAGACTATACGTCCAACTAAGAGGGGAAGACAATCACCATGGAATTCCTGAAGCTGAAAAACCGAGTAAGAGACTCTGGGAAAAACTTATGGAGACAATTCGGTATCACACAACAAACATGCAACATGGCTGCAGGAAGTCAAGGCAGAAGAAATGGGGACAATAAAAAGAGATTCACTGAAAAAATGACAAACACAATCAAACACCAACTAAAGAAAAAAAGCCCTACTGGAAAGCCAGGTCCGATGAAGTCCATGGATACTGGCTCAGAAACTTCAAGGTCCTACACCCACGAAAAGCAGAACAACTCCAGCATTGTATCACAAACCATCATGTACCCAAATGGATGACCACATCCTTAGTACAAAAAGACAAAAACAAGAGAAATATAGCAAGAAACTACAGGCCTATCACCTTCCTACCATTAATGTGGAGGTTGCTAACAGGCATCATCAGTGAAAGGCTATACAACTACCTAGAGGATGCAAACACCATCCCCAACCAACAGAAAGGCTACAGAAGGAAGTGTAGGGGCACAAAAGACCAGCTCCTGATAGACAAAATGGTACTAAAGAATAGTAAGAGGAGGAAAACTAACCTAAGCATTGCATGGATTGACTCCAAGAAAGCCTTTGACATGATACCTCACACAAGTCTAATAGAATGCTTGAAAATATATGGGGCAGAGGAAAACACCATCAGCTTCCCCTAAAATACAATGCTCAACTGGAATACAGTACTTACAATCTCTGAGATAAGAGTAGCAGAAGTTAACATAAGGAGAGGGAGCTTTCAAGGCAACTCACTATCCCCACTACTCTTCGTAGTAGCCATGATTCTAATGACAAAAGTACTACAGAAGATGGATGCTGGGTACCATCTCAAGAAAGGATGCAACAAAATTAACCATCTGATGTTCATGGTCGAATTCAATATGCATGGTAAGAGCATCAAGGAAATAAATACCATAATCTAGACTGTAAGAATTGTATCTGAGGACATCAGGATGGAGTTTGGAATAGAAAAATGTAAATTGGTCAACATACATAAAGGCCAAAGTAACAAAGGATGAAGGGATAAGCTACCAGATGGGGATATCATCAAACACATAGATGAGACAGGATACAAATACCTAGGAATAATAGATGGAGAGGAAATAAAATACCAAATTATGGAGGACACAATCAGGAAAGAATATATGCAGAGACTTCAGGCGATATTCAAGTCAAAACTCAACGCTGGAAATATGATAAAAGCCATAAGCACATAGGCAGTACCAGTAATCAGATAAAGCGCAGGAATAGTGGAATGGACGAAGGCAGAACTCTGCAGCATAGATCAGAAAACCAGGAAACATATGACAATACCCAAAGCACTACACCCAAGAGCAAATACGGACAGACTATACATAACACGAAAGGAAGGAGGGACAGGACTACTAAGTAAAGATGACTGCGTTAACATTGAGAACAGAGCACTGGGGCAATATCTGAAAACCAGTGAAGACGAGTGGCTAAAGAGTACATGGAAGAAGGATAATAAAAGTAGACGACAAGACCCAGAAATATACAGAGAAATGAGAATGACAGACAGAACAGAGGACTGGCACAACAAACCAATGCACGGACAATACATGAGACAGACTAAAGAACTAGCCAGCGATGACACATGGCAATGGCTACAGAGGGGAGAGCTAAAGAAGGAAACTGAAGGAGTGATAACAGCGGCACAAGATCAGGCCCTAAGAACCAGATATGTTCAAAGAATGATAGATGGAAATAACATCTCTCCCATATGAAGGAAGTGCAATACGAAAAATGAAACCATAAACCACATAGCAAGCGAATGTTCGGCACTTGCACAGAACCAGTACAAAAAGAGGCATGATTCAGTGGCAAAAGCGCTCCACTGGAGCCTGTGCAAGAAACATCAGCTACCTTGCAGTAATAAGTGGTACGAGCACCAACCTGAGGGAGTGATAGAAAACGATCACGCAAAGATCCTCTGGGACTATGGTATCAGGACGGATAGAGTGATACGTGCAAACAGACCAGACGTGACGTTGATTGACAAAGTCAAGAAGAAAGTATCACTCATTGATGCCGCAATACCATGGGACACCAGAGTTGAAGAGAAAGAGAGGGAAAAAATGGACAAGTATCAAGATCTGAAAATAGAAATAAGAAGGATATGGGATATGCTAGTGGAAATCGTACCCATAATCATAGGAGCACTAGGCACGATCCCAAGATCCCTGAAAAGGAATCTAGAAAGACTAGAGGCTGAAGTAGCTCCAGGACTCATGCAGAAGTGTGTGATCCTAGAAACGGCACACATAGTAAGAAAAGTGATGGACTCCTAAGGAGGCAGGATGCAACCCGGAACCCCACACTATAAATAACCAC